>NC_086106.1:17575000-17870000 GCF_963921235.1 Mobula hypostoma | reverse complement strand
AGTCAGTGGTGAGGAAGGCAAATGCCATGTTAGAGTTCATTTCAAGAGGTCCAGAATACAAGAGCAGGGACGTGATGGTGAGGCTTTATAAGACACTGGTGAGGCCTCACCTTCAGTATCGTGAACAGATGTGCTGGTATTGGAGACTGTTCAGAGGAGGTTCCAGGAATAAAAGGGTTATCATACGAGGAACGTTTGATGGCTCTGGGTCTGTACCCGCTGGAATTCAGAAGGATGAGGGGGGACCTCATTGAAAGCTTTCGAATGTTGAAAGGCCTAGACAGAGTAGATGTGGAAAGGATGTTTCCCATGGTGGGAGAGTCTAGGACAAGAGGGCACAGTTGCAGGATAGAGGGGTGCCCTTTCAAAACAGAGATGCGGAGAAATTTCTTTAGCCAAAGGGTGGTGAATTTGTGGAATTTGTTACCACGTGCAGCTGTGGCGGGCCCGTTGTTGGGAGTATTTAAGGCAGAGATTGATAGGTTCTTGATTGGACATGATATCAAAGGTTAGGGGAAGAATGGGGCTGAGGAGGAGATTTAAAATGGATCAGCCATGATTGAACGGTGGAGCAGACTCGATGGGCCAAATGGCCTAATTCTGGTCCTATGTCTTATGGTCCCTCCTCAAACCTCTCCCTCACTCCTCTTTCCTCCACCTCCTCCTCCTTCCACCTCCTCCTCTTTCCCCCACCTCCCCTCCCTCTTTCCCTTCTCCTCTGTCTCGTTCACTCCTCCCTTTCTCTTCCACCTTGATTCCTTCCGTCTGTTCCTCTATCAACCAGACCCCCTCTCTGCCTCTCACCATCTTCACCGCCCTCTCGACCTGTGACTCCACTTTTGAGGAACTCGTGTACATTTATTACGCCGGGGATTGAATACAAAGCACTTCAGAAAAGATGAGCGGAGAGCTGTCAACCATGAAATTAAAGTAACCCCATCTCCCTCCATTCCCTGCACACTCAACGCTCGTCTAGCAGCCTCTTAAACGCCTCTATCATACCTGCCTGCCCCACCCCTGGCAGCCCATTCCAGGTACCCCCCCCACCCACTCTCTGTGTAAAAATAAAACTTGCCCCACACATCTTGATTGAACTTACCCCCCTCACTTTAAATGCGTACCCACTGGTATTGGAAACTTTCCCCCGGGGATGAAGTTACTGGCTGCCCACTCTATCTGTGCCCTCTATAACCTGGATTAGATTTTTCCTCAGCCTCCGCTGCTCCAGAGAAAACAGCCCAAGTGTGCCCTCTAATCGAGGCAGCACCCTGGTGAGCCTCTTCTCGACCCTCTCTAAGGCCCCCACGACCCTCCCTGTAGTGGCCAACCAGAACTATACCCAGATGTGGCCTGACCAAAGTTCTATGCAGCTGCAAATCGTAACTAACCAACTTTTGAACTCAGTGCCTCGACCAATAAAGGCCAAGCATGCCGTGCGACTCCTTTACCATCCTATCGACCTGTACGGGGACTTTCAGGGAGCTTTTGGACCACAGGGTCCACCTCTATGTCAACACGGTTGAGGACCATGATACCCTATTTATTTATCGAGATACAGCGCATGGCCAGGTGGTTAAGGGGTCGGTCTAGTGATCTGAAGGTCACTAGTTCGAGCCCCAGCCGAAGCAGCGTGTTGTGTCCTTGAGCAAGGCACTTAACCACACATTGCTCTGCGACGACACCGGTGCCAAGCTGTATGGGTCCTAATGCCCTTCCCTTGGACAACATCGGTGTCGTGGAGAGGGGAGACTTGCAGCATGGGCAACTGCCGGTCTTCCATACAACCTCGCCCAGGCCTGCGCCC
The DNA here is from genome assembly GCF_963921235.1 of Mobula hypostoma. Lineage (NCBI taxonomy): Eukaryota > Metazoa > Chordata > Chondrichthyes > Myliobatiformes > Myliobatidae > Mobula > Mobula hypostoma. Next base: position 17,868,196 of record NC_086106.1, on the reverse strand, counting down.
TGGAAACCTTCCAAGGCGCAAATCCATGGTCTCGTGAGACTAACGGATGCCTATACAGCACAAACCCTTCGAGCTGTGCCGCCCTGCAATCCCCCAGTTTAACCCTCGCCTCATCGCAGGACAATTTCCAGTGACCAGCCGGTACGTCTTTGGACTGTGGGAGGAAACCGGAGCACCTGGAGGAAACCCAGACGCTCCCATACAAACTCCTCGCAGGCAGCGGCGGGAATTGAACCCGGGTCACCCTTACCGTAAACCGTTGTGCTGACCGCTGCCCCACCCCGCCACCCTTCTTTTTGCATTGGCACAGCTTCTTGTCTTCCGCACTCTGGTTGAACGCCCAGATTGGCCGGTCTCCCATTGATTGTTGTGGCTATTGTTCTATAGATTTATCGAGTGTGCCCGTAAAGAAAATTAATCTCAGGATTGTAGCGGCAAAACGAATCTGAAATCAGAACAAAACAATTGCCGCTTGCCCGCGACTGTACAGACGGTCATACTTACGTGACACGCTCTGATGGTCGCTCCAGAAATTAAACCCTTTATTCGATCCTTTATTAGCAAATTGAAAACATACAATTAAGCATCATTGGACGCTATCTCAGTGCTCAGCAAAAGGTGCGACCTCTGCTGGTCCCAGGCTACAAGCTGTAATGAAAAAAGCAAGAATAGATAACCTATTCCCTTTGCTTTTACCCCTACCCCACTAGTGCGACTAGTCACAGAAATAAACACGTAACAGAGTACAAACCAGATAGGGACAGGTACATGGCTCGTACATGAATGGTGACATATATGTATTTTGCTAAGGTATTTACTTTGAACTTTGATCCTGCCCCTGGATGTGCCCTGTCCCTTTACATTTGATCTCCCTAAGTGCTGTGTTAAACTGCATCTGCCATTTCTCTGCCCACGTCTGTAACTGATCTCTGTATATCCCTCTGTTTACCCTTGGGCAATTTTCCACTCTGTCCACAATTCCACTTCTGCAAACTTGCTAATCGGTCCATATATCGTACGGAATTAGTAGACTCTGAACTGAGCACTGAGTTTGTTCCGTCTCAGTTGGGAAGGGAGACTGGGCTGTGTTCCCTAGAGCAGGAGTGGCTGGGGAACTGATAGGGGTGTACAAGATTAGGGGGATGTGGGTGGGAGAGGCTCTGATGGCTGTGCCGAAGCCCCTGGGGCTGGGGTTTGTAACCGGCCCTTTGATGAGGTGGATCCGTGGGGGTCCGGCCTGCAGGCCAGTGATGGGGCAGGAGGTTCGGGTGCCGTTACTTTCCGAGACAGATATGTGCCCAGATGTGCGAGCTGCCACCGGGGACGCTGAACGTCCAGTTCCAGGATCAGTCTGTCAGGGTGACCTGGGGGCCAGACAGAGCGGGCAAAGAGTGTTTCTGCATGGACAGAGGTGAGGGTGACTCTCCCACAGTGTCCCTTTCCCTCCTTCCCTCCCCTTCCCCTCTCTACCCCCTTTCTCCCTCCCTACCCCCTCTCTCCCCTTCCCCTCCCTCCCTCCCCTTCCTACCTCCTCTCTCCCCTTCCCCTCCCACCCTCCCTTTCCCCTCCCCCTCCCTCCCTCCCTTTCCCCTCCCTACCCCCTCTCTCCCCTTCCCCTCCCTCCCTCCCCTCCCTACCCCCTCTCTCCCCTTACCCTCCCTCCCTCCCCTCCCTACCCCCTCTCTCCCCCTTCCCCTCTCTCCCCCTCCCTCCCTCCCCTTCCTACCTCCTCTCTCCCCTTCCCCTCTCGCCCCTTCCTACCTCCTCTCTCCCCTTCTCCTCCCTACCCCCTCTCTCCCCTCCCCGTCCCTCCCTCTCCTTCCCCTCCCTACCCCATTTCTCCCTCCCTCCCCTTCCCCTCCCTACCCCCTCTCTCCCCTTCCCCTCCCTCCCCTTCCCCTCCCTACCCCTTTTCTCCCTCCCTCCCCCTTCCCCTTCCTCCCTCCCCTTCCCCTGCAGTGCTCTGTTCCCCTCCCACCCCTCATCCCCTTCCCCTCCCCCTCCCTCTCCCCCTCCCCCTCCCCCTCCCTCTCCCCCTCCCCTGCTCTTCCTTTCCTCCCTTCCCCCTCCCCTCCCCTCCCTTCCCCCCTCCCCTCCCCTCCCTTCCCTCCTCCCCTTCCCTCACCTCCCTCCCCCCTTCCCTCTCTCCCCTTACCCCTCTGTCCCTTCCCCCTCCCACAGTGCTCCATTTCCACCTCCCTCCCATCACCTCCTCCCTCTCCCCTTGTCCCCCTCCATCAACCCACTCCTCTTCCCCTCCCTCACCCACTCCATCCTGTGCTGCACCCTCCCTCCAGTGTCACCTCTCTACTTTCCCTCCCTCCAGTCCGGGGTGAAGGTTGGTGCCGAGATTCAGCCACAGATGAACAGCTATTCCGGTGAGTATGCCCCTGGAAATCCATCTTATCCCCTCCCTCTGCCAACCCCAGCCCTTTCCCTCTCTGCCCCTCTGTCCACGTGCCATCCCCCCTTATCCCCTCCCTCTGCCAACCCCAGCCCTTTCCCTCTCTGCCCCTCTGTCCACGTCCCATCCCCCCTTATCCCCTCCCTCTGCCAACCCCAGCCCTCTCACTCTCTGCCCCCTCTGTCCACCTCCCATCCCCCCTTATCCCCTCCCTCTGCCAACCCCAGCCCTTTCACTCTCTGCCCCCTCTGTCCACCTCCCATCCCCCCAACCCCTCCCTCTGCCAACCCCAGCCCTTTCACTCTCTGCCCCCTCTGTCCACCTCCCATCCCCCCTTATCCCCTCCCTCTGCCAACCCCAGCCCTCTCACTCTCTGCCCCCTCTGTCCACCTCCCATCCCCCCAACCCCTCCCTCTGCCAACCCCAGCCCTTTCACTCTCTGCCCCCTCTGTCCACGTCCCATCCCCCCTTATCCCCTCCCTCTGCCAACTCCAGCCCTTTCCCTCTCTGCCCCCTCTGTCCACGTCCCATCTCCCCTTATCCCCTCCCTCTGCCAACCCGAGCCCTTTCACTCTCTGCCCCCTCTGTCCACGTCCCATCCCCCCTATCCCCTCCCTCTGCCAACCCCAGCCCTTTCCCTCTCTGCCCCCTCTGTCCACCTCCCATCCCCCCATCCCCTCCCTCTGCCAACCCCAGCCCTTTCACTCTCTGCCCCCTCTGTCCACCTCCCATCCCCCCATCCCCTCCCTCTGCCAACCCCAGCCCTTTCACTCTCTGCCCCCTCTGTCCACGTCCCATCCCCCCATCCCCTCCCTCTGCCAACCCCAGCCCTTTCCCTCTCTGCCCCCTCTGTCCACATCCCATCCCCCCTTATCCCCTCCCTCTGCCAACCCCAGCCCTTTCCCTCTCTGCCCCCTCTGTCCACATCCCATCTCCCCTTATCCCCTCCCTCTGCCAACCCCAGCCCTTTCACTCTCTGCCCCCTCTGTCCACGTCCCATCCCCCCTATCCCCTCCCTCTGCCAACCCCAGCCCTTTCCCTCTCTGCCCCCTCTGTCCACCTCCCATCCCCCCATCCCCTCCCTCTGCCAACCCCAGCCCTTTCACTCTCTGCCCCCTCTGTCCACCTCCCATCCCCCCATCCCCTCCCTCTGCCAACCCCAGCCCTTTCACTCTCTGCCCCCTCTGTCCACGTCCCATCCCCCCATCCCCTCCCTCTGCCAACCCCAGCCCTTTCCCTCTCTGCCCCCTCTGTCCACATCCCATCCCCCCTTATCCCCTCCCTCTGCCAACCCCAGCCCTTTCCCTCTCTGCCCCCTCTGTCCACATCCCATCCCCCCTTATCCCCTCCCTCTGCCAACCCCAGCCCTTTCCCTCTCTGCCCCCTCTGTTCACCTCCCATCCCCCCTTATCCCCTCCCTCTGCCAACCCCAGCCCTTTCACTCTCTGCCCCCTCTGTCCACCTCCCATCCCCCCAACCCCTCCCTCTGCCAACCCCAGCCCTTTCACTCTCTGCCCCCTCTGTTCACCTCCCATCCCCCCTTATCCCCTCCCTCTGCCAACCCCAGCCCTTTCACTCTCTGCCCCCTCTGTCCACGTCCCATCCCCCCATCCCCTCCCTCTGCCAACCCCTGCCCTTTCCCTCTCTGCCCCCTCTGTCCACATCCCATCCCCCCTTATCCCCTCCCTCTGCCAACCCCAGCCCTTTCCCTCTCTGCCCCCTCTGTCCACATCCCATCTCCCCTTATCCCCTCCCTCTGCCAACCCCAGCCCTTTCACTCTCTGCCCCCTCTGTCCACGTCCCATCCCCCCTATCCCCTCCCTCTGCCAACCCCAGCCCTTTCCCTCTCTGCCCCCTCTGTCCACCTCCCATCCCCCCATCCCCTCCCTCTGCCAACCCCAGCCCTTTCACTCTCTGCCCCCTCTGTCCACCTCCCATCCCCCCATCCCCTCCCTCTGCCAACCCCAGCCCTTTCACTCTCTGCCCCCTCTGTCCACGTCCCATCCCCCCATCCCCTCCCTCTGCCAACCCCAGCCCTTTCCCTCTCTGCCCCCTCTGTCCACATCCCATCCCCCCTTATCCCCTCCCTCTGCCAACCCCAGCCCTTTCCCTCTCTGCCCCCTCTGTCCACATCCCATCCCCCCTTATCCCCTCCCTCTGCCAACCCCAGCCCTTTCCCTCTCTGCCCCCTCTGTTCACCTCCCATCCCCCCTTATCCCCTCCCTCTGCCAACCCCAGCCCTTTCACTCTCTGCCCCCTCTGTCCACCTCCCATCCCCCCTTATCTCCTCCCTCTATGTCCCCCATCCCCTTGCTCCCTCCCTCTGCCTCCTACCATTCCTTTGATCACCCTCTCACCTGCCCCCATCTTCCCCTCCCTCTCACCTGCCCCCATTGCCCCCTCCATCTCCCTCTCCCCCTCTCCCTTCCCTGCCCCAACTCCTCTCCCCTGCCCCACCTTTCACTCCCTCTCCCATTAACCCCATCTCCCCTCCCTCTCCCCATCACAATTTCCCCCTTCTCTCCTTGTCCCCTCCCTGCTCCCCAATGCCCCCTCCCTCTACATCCTGCCACCCCTACTCCTCCCTCTGCCTCCAGCCATCCCTTTGCTCCCCCTCCCTCACCCCTGCTACAATCTCCCCTCCCTCTCCCATACCCTTACCTCCTCCTTCTTATCTCCTGCCCCAACTCCCTCTTCCCCTCCCCTACACCCATTTCCTTCTCCCTCTCCCCTGTCCCCTCTCTCCTGCCCTTATATCCCCTTCTCCCCCTGCCATGCTCTCCCTCTTCCCCTCCCCCCGACTGTGACTCTGCCCCTCCCTCCCCAGGAGTGAGCTCTCGGTGCAGAAGGCCACGGTGCTGGAGTCAGAGCTGGAGTCGTGTAAACAGTTACAGGAGCTGGAGCCCCACAACAAGTGTGAGTAGGGATGGGGGGTCGGGACTTCTCCTGGGTCTTGGTGGCTGTGGGTGGGGTCATGGCTTCCTGCGGTCTGTATGTACCTTTCAATACAGATGGTCCCTTAGAGCAGCCTGAGTGAGAGGGCAGAGAGGTGGGCCCCGAGTGAGAGAGGTGGGTTTGAGTGACTCTCCATTCATTTACTTGTGGGTTTGAGACACGGTCCTTAGATGTGTGATTGAGAAACAGTCCCTTTGTGTGATCATGTGCGCGTTTATGAGATTGCATCTTAATTCATTTATTTGAGTGAGATAGTGATGTATTTAATTTGAGTGATCAAAGCATAATGCATTACCCAATATTTCTGATGTATAGAGATGGTCATTTATTCATTTGTTTTGAGAGGCGGTGCCTTATTTCCTGTGGGATGGTGATTTAATTTGTGCGATTCAGAGATGGTGCCTTACCCCAACAGTGACTGAGTGATAGTGACACATCTCTATTTCATCATGAGTGTAATCCGATATGGTTTATTAATGATTAAGAGACACTGCCTTACTCCTTGTTTTATTGAGAGATGGTGCCTTACTCGAAAAGTGACTGTGGCGCTCCCTTCCCCTAGTATGTGATTGAGAGATGGTGCCTTACTCTAAACTGTGTATAAGGGTCAGGGCCTTAATTGAGAGATGGTGCCTGACCCCAGTGTGTGAGATTGAGGGACAGTGCCTTACCGGGGTGGGGTGGGGTGTGTGTGTGTGTGTGTGTGTGTGTGTGTGAGAGAGAGAGAGAGAGAGGTTGAGGGTCAGTCCCTGACCCTGGTGTGTGTGAGATTGAGGGATGGTGCTTTACCCGGGGGTGGGGTGTGTGTGTGTGTGTGTGAGTGAGAGAGAGATTGAGGGTCAGTCCCTGACCCTGGTGTGTGTGAGATTGAGGGATGGTGCTTTACCCGGGGGTGGGGGGTGGGTGTGTGTGTGTGTGTGTGAGTGAGAGAGAGATTGAGGGTCAGTCCCTGACCCTGGTGTGTGTGAGATTGAGGGATGGTGCTTTACCCGGGGGTGGGGTGTGTGTGTGTGTGTGTGAGTGAGAGAGAGATTGAGGGTCAGTCCCTGACCCTGGTGTGTGTGAGATTGAGGGATGGTGCTTTACCCGGGGGTGGGGGGTGGGTGTGTGTGTGAGAGAGAGAGAGAGGTTGAGGGTCAGTCCCTGACCCTGGTGTGTGAGATTGAGGGATGGTGCTTTACCCGGGGGTGGGGGGTGGGTGTGTGTGTGAGAGTGAGAGAGAGGTTGAGGGTCAGTCCCTGACCCTGGTGTGTGAGATTGAGGGATGGTGCTTTACCCGGGGGTGGGGGGTGGGTGTGTGTGTGAGAGTGAGAGAGAGAGAGATTGAGGGTCAGTCCCTGACCCTGGTGTGTGTGAGATTGAGGGATGGTGCTTTACCCGGGGGTGGGGTGTGTGTGTGTGAGTGTGAGAGAGATTGAGGGTCAGTCCCTGACCCTGGTGTGTGTGAGATTGAGGGATGGTGCTTTACCCGGGGGTGGGGTGGGTGTGTGTGTGTGAGTGAGAGAGAGATTGAGGGTCAGTCCCTGACCCTGGTGTGTGTGAGATTGAGGGATGGTGCTTTACCCGGGGGTGGGGGGTGGATGTGTGTGTGAGTGAGAGAGAGAGAGAGGTTGAGGGTCAGTCCCTGACCCTGGTGTGTGAGATTGAGGGATGGTGCTTTACCCGGGGGTGGGGGTGGGTGTGTGTGTGAGAGAGATTGAGATTGAGGGACAGTCCCTGACCCTGGTGTGTGTGAGATTGATTAACTGTACTTGCCACCCTGCGAGCTTGGCCTGACCTGATGCCCTCTGACCCCAGGGTGCCTGCTGACCATTATCCTGCTGCTGCGAGCTCTGGACCCTTTGGGCTATGAGCGCGAGACGCTGAGCTACTTCCAGCAGCTGACAGCGGCCGACCCCCTCCGCACCGCCTACCTCGCCGACCTGCGCAGCCGCTTCCTGATAGAGAACGCTGTCCTCAAGATGGAGTACGCCGAAGCCCGGGTCATTGACCTTGCCAACAAGGTCAGGAGTCCAGGGTGCTGGGGTCGGGGGTCGGGGGTCGGTGGCTGGACAAACACTGATGCTCCTTTCGCTGCCGAGCTTGTCCTGGGTCAAAGGTCTGGGGGTTAGGGTTGAGGTTTAGAGAGTCGGTGGGGGATGAAGGTTCAGGGTGCCGTTTGCAATTGAAGTGTTTGGGGTCAGGAGTTGGAGGAGGTCAGAGGTCAGTGATTGTGGGGTTGAGGGGGGTCGCTGTTTGGGATGAGGGGCTGGGTAAAGTCGGGTGGGGAAGTCAGTGGTCAGGTGGGGTCAGGGGTCAGCAAGTCACGAACACACAGAGGTCATGGTGAGGGGTGCCGATGACTCTCCCTCCCTCCCCACAGGGCCTGACCACCCTCTGCCACCTGGAGCAGCTCCTGTTGATCACCCACCTCGACCTGACTGGGAACCGGCTCAAGGCTATCCCCCCTGCTTTCCGCGCACTGCAGTGTCTACAGGTAAACCTTCTCCGTCCCCTCCCCACCCTGTCTGTCTCTCTCTCCCTCTCTCTCCCCCCCAACCCCCCCCCAATAAACGCTCTGACTTTAAAAAGCATTCCCCCGTTTATCGCGCTGACACGTGCTGAGAAGCTTCGTCTCGTTGTCCCGTTTGCACAGATCAGGTCATTAACACAGCTGACCGAGGCAGAGCAAAGGTAGAACAGTGACAGGACGCAGAATAAAGCGTCACAGTTCCAGAGGAGGTGCAGACAACGAAGGGTGAGGTCGTAGTGAGAGAGGTAGGGAGGTTGAGACCCCGGCGTACCGTACTGTGGCTGTGCTCAGTGTCGGGTAATGATGGTTGGAAGCTGATCTTCATCCCGGCGGGACATCCTTTCAGGCTTCTGTCCGATGAAGACGAGGGAATGCCCGGCGTGGGGTGGCTCTTTGATTCTTTTTAAATCTTTTTATTAATTTTTCAAAATTATAAACTCAATAACAAAGTTAGTACAAAGAGATTGGAGTAATGTTCATCAACATATATAAAATGAATTTTAAGTAACATAGATATAAAAGACTTCCAAACTCATAATGAAATTAATCATTAAAAAGAAATAAAAAGAAAAAAATATATAAACAAAAAAAACCCAAAAGAAAAAAAAGGGAAAAAAACCCCCCAAAAAAAGCAAAACAGGGCTAGACCAACAGCTTGTATCAGACACGTTCAATAATGTTGTTAACTCCGCTCCTCTCATCATATAATTTAAGTTTAAGAAAAAGTTTCAGAAGGGTCAGATTACATCATATGAAAATGTTGCATAAAAGGTTTCCAAGTTTCTTCAAATTTAATCAAAGGGTCAAAAATATCACCTAATTTTTTCTAAATTTAAACTCAATATGGTTTGAGAAAACCATTGGAATGTAGTTGGAGGATTAGTTTCCTTCCAGTTCAACAAAATAGGTCTTCTCGCCATTAAAGTAACAAAAGCTATCATTCGACAGGCTGAAGAAGACAAAGATCTATGTTCTACCATTGGCAATCCAAAGATTGCCGTAATAGGATGGGGTTTTAAATCGAAGCGTAGAACTGTTGAAATAATATCAAAAATGTCTTTCCAATATTTTTCCAAAAGAGGACAGGACCAAAACATATGAGTTAAAGAAGCCACTTCAGAGTGACATCTATCACAAGTAGGGTTTATATGGGAATAAAAACAAGTTAGTTTATCTTTGGACATATGGGCCCTATGCACTACTTTAAATTGTATTAATGTATGTTTAGCACATATAGAAGAAGTACTAACTAATTGAAAATTTTTTTCCCATTTCTCTATAGGTAGGGAAAGTTGAAGTTCCCTTTCTCATTCATTTTTGATTTTATCAGATATATCTGGCTGTAATTTCATAATTATATCATAAATTATTGCTATTAATCCCTTCTGCAAAGGATTAAAACCTAAAATTTTATGAAAAATGCCAGAAGGATTTGAAGTCGGAAAGGTGGGCAACGTAGTACTTAAAAAATTTCTTATTTGTAGGTATCTAAAAAAATGGGACCTAGGCAAATAAAATTTCTCAGATAACTGCTCAAAAGACATAAAGCGGTTATCCAGAAATAGATCACGAAAACATATTATACCTTTCGTTTTCCATATCAAAAAGGCTTGGTCATTAGCGAGGGTTGGGAAAAGAAATTAATTATAATAGGGCTTGCCTTTGATTATGTTGTTTGCTTTGCTGAGGCGGTGGGAAGTCCAGGCAGAGGCTACAGAAGATCTCTGTGACGTGCTGAGCCGTGTCTACCGGTCTACAATTTCTTGCGATGGCGGGCAGAGCAGTTGCCACGCCAAACTGTGACACATCCCGATGGGATGTTTCCTTTGGTAAACATCGGAGAGGCTCGAGGGGGGCGGGCAGAACCTCCTTGGTCTCCCGAGGAAGTAGAGACGGTGGTGAACTTGCTCGGCTGTGACATCAGCTGGGGAGATACGAGGGACTGCGGGGCTGGAGTCTGGAGTGAATGATCTTCGTGCCCCCACCTACACTAATCCTGTCCACCTGCACTCGCAGTGAAGCCCTGAGGGCCTGGTTTGTCCCTGGACGTGTCCGGCTCCCCCATCACCTCTGGCAGCAAAGTCCAGCTCTCCAGCCCGCTCTCTGAACGGAAACGCTTCCCCTCAGACCCTCTTTCTCCCACCTTGATCCCGGAGGGAGATTCAAAGAATCTCCAAGCCTTAAGACCAAGGAGCAGGATGAGGCCATTCGGCCCATCGAGTCTGCTCCACCGTTTCAACATGGCTGATTTATTTTCCCTCTCAACCCCGTCACCTTTGACGTCCTGAGTAATCAGGAACCTATCAACCTCCACTTTAAATACACCCAATGTCTTGGCCTCCACTGCTGATGTGGCAATGAATTCCACAGATTCATCTCCCTCTGGCTAAAGAAATTCCTCCTCATCTCTGTTGTAAATGGATGCCTTTCTATTCTAAGGCTGTGTGCTCTAGTCCCAGACTCCCCTACTGTGGGAAGCATCCTCTCTGTGTCCACTCTATCTGTGTCTTCTGGTCCCAGACTCCCCCACTGTGGGAAGCATCCTCTCCACGTCCACTCTATCTGTGTCCTCTGGTCCCAGACTCCCCCATTGTGGGAAACGTCCTCTCCACATCTACTCTATCTGTGTCCTCTGGTCCCAGACTCCCCCACTATAGGAAACAACCTCTCCACGTCCACTCTGTCTGTGTCCTCTGGACCCGGACTCCCCCACTGTGGGAAACAACCTCTCCACGTCCACTCTATCTGTGTCCTCTGGTCCCAGACTCCCCCATTGTGGGAAACAACCTCTCCACGTCCACTCTATCTGTGTCTTCTGCACCCGGACTCCCCCACTGTGGGAAGCATCCTCTCCACGTCCACTCTATCTGTGTCATCTGGTCCCAGACTCCCCCATTGTGGGAAATATCCTCTCCACATCAACTCTATCTCCCAGACTCCCCCACTATAGGAAACAACCTCTCCACGTCCACTCTATCTGTGTCCTCTGGACCCGGACTCCCCCACTGTGGGAAACAACCTCTCCACGTCCAATCTATCTGTGTCCTCTGGTCCCAGACTCTCTCATTGTGGGAAACATCCTCTCCACATCTACTCTATCTGTGTCCTCTGGTCCTGGACTCCCCCACTGTAGGAAACATCCTCTCCACGTCCACTCTATCTGTGTCCTCTAGTCCCAGACTCCCCCACTGTGGGAAACATCCTCTCCATGTCCACTCTATCTGTGCCCTATGGTCCCAGACTCCCCCAATGTGGGAAACATCCTCTCCACGTCCACTCTATCTTTACAAAATTCAGTAGGTTTCAATTAGATTCCACCCCCCCCCGCCATTCTTCTAAACTCCAGTGAACCCAGAGCCTCATACATTAACCCTTTCATCCCCAGGTTCATTCTTGTAAACCTCCAATGGACAGTTTCCAATGGCAGCACATCCTTTCTTAGATAAGGGGCCCAAAACTGCTCACAATACTCCAGATGCAGTCTGACCAATGCCTTATAAAGCCTCAGCTTTACAACCTGCTTTTATATTTCTCATAGAAACATTCCAAATGTTAAAAGGCCTAAACAGATCAGATATGGCAAAGTTATTTCCCATGGTAGGGGATTTTAGGACAAGAGGGCATGACTTCAGGATTGTAGGACGTCCTTTTAGAACAGAGACGGGGAGAAATTACTTTAGTCAGAGGGTGGTAAATCTGTGGAATTTGTTGCCACAAGCGGCTGTGGAGGCCAAGTCATTGGGTGTATTTAAGGCAGAGATAGATAGGTTCTTGATTAGCCAGGGCATCAAAGGGTGTGGGGAGAAGGCAGGGGAATGGGGATGACTGGAAGAATTGGATCAGCCCAGGACTGAATGGTGGAGCAGAATCAATGGGCCGAATGCCCTGCTTCTCCTATATCTTATGGTCTTATATTCCAGTTCACTTGGAATGAATGCTAACATAGCATTTGCCCTTCTCACTACCAACTCAACCTGCAAGTTGACCTTTAGAGAATCCTGCACGACGACTTAAAAGTCCCTTTGCACCTCCGATACTGAATTTTCTCCCTATTTAGAAAACACCACCTTTTACCAAAGTGCATAGTGATTCACTTCCCGACGCTGTATTCCATCTGCCACTTCTTAGCCCTTATTTCCAACCTGTCCAAGTCCTTCAGCAGACTCCCTGCTTTCTCCACACCACCTGCCCCTCCACCTATCTTCGTGCCATCCCTTCCATCCGTGAAGAAGACCGCCTGCTGTTGCGGCACCGTCTTGACCAGCTGGGGAAGTGGAACAGGAAGAGCAGGTGGAGCTTAAACTCGGACGGGCGAGGTGTCGGAGCTTGGGGCGTTAAGCGAGGGCAGGATTTACGCAGGGGCCCTGGGGAGTGTTGCGGAGAATGTTACATCAGTACAAGTACGCCGTCTCCTGAAGGTGAGATCACGGGTTGACGGGGCGGTGGTGAAGGTACTAACGTGCTCAGGCACGTCACGTTGTGGCAGCACAAGGCATAGGTGAGTATTGTGTGCAGTCTGGTTGCCCGGCTACGGGGAGGGTGTGACTAAGCGGGATAGGGTGTTCCTGGCACTGCTGTGATTGAGCTACAAGGAGAGGCTAGACAGACTGGGACTTGCCTCCCTGGAGCGACAGAGGCCCGGGGGGTGATCTGACTGAGGTCTATAAAAACAGGGGTGAATGTGCACCAGATCTTCCCCAGGGTAGGGGAATCAAGAACTAGGGATCACAGGCAATCTTCCCTCTAATTTCTAGTAGTCGGTGTGTGCAGAAGTCTTATGTTGTGCAAATTCTTTTCCTGTGACAAAAGTATGTGCGCACTGAATGCACACATGGTACAGTTTATGTAGGTTTGACATAAAACTGCACAGAATAACAACAAAATAACATACATATTTAAGTCACTCAGTTATGCTTTCTCTCTCCTGTCTTTGGCATTTACCCATTCTTTGTAAACTCTATCTAGACTAGTAGAACTTTCATCCAATTGATAGCTTTTGATTCTCATCAATATATCCAAATGCGATTTACTTGCCAAATGACGCTTCAAAAAGTCAAGTTTCCAAATATCATCCCACTTCTTTCCACTAGCAAATTCTCCAGCAACTTTTGCATCGCGACAATACAAACAGATAACTCCAGTTTCCGAATCGTACATAAGTATTTCTCGTAGCTGAACGTTCATGACCTCACGAGCTTTCGGTGTAGCAGTTTCTACTATTTTGTTAAGCCATTCAACTTTAAACAAATTTGCAGTTCTTTTGCGCTTCACGCCCTTCGCTTCTTTTGAATTCGACATAGTGAATCAACAATTTTTTCAATAAAAACTTAGTAAGCTACCTACAGGATTTGAAACAGATCTTTGTAAACTTTACAATATGAACACTGTCCACCAAAGATGGCTGCCGTCGTGATGCAGCTGTACAAACCGGAACAGGAAAGGTAAGGTGAGGTGACGTAAATTAGTGACGTGCATTATGGTATTTGAAAAACCGACTAACTAGTTAACAGCAACACACATAAAAGTTGCTGGTGAACGCAGCAGGCCAGGCAGCATCTCTAGGAAGAGGTACAGTCGACCTTTCGGCCCGAAACAACGATTGTACCTCTTCCTAGAGATGCTGCCTGGCCTGCTGAGTTCACCAGCAACTTTTATGTGTGTTGCTTGAAATTCCAGCATCTGCAAAATTCCTCTTGTGAACTAGTTAACAGAAACATTTAGCGAAAAGATTATTTTCGATAAGTATAACTATTAATTACTACATTATTTTAGGTAACTAATCTTTCGTGCGCAGATTAATTTCCTTTGTGCGCTGGGTGAAAAATGTGTGCGCGCACACACGCTCAGCTTAGAGGGAACGTAGATCACAGGTTCAAGGTGAGGGGGGAAAGAGATTCAGTAGGAAACCAAGGGGGTTATGTTTCACCCAGACGGTGGCCAGTATATGGAACGAGCTGCCAGACAAAGTGGTTGAGACAGATAGTCTTTGGCACAAATAGCTGGGGTGCCTAGGACTTTCGCACAGTGCTGTAGTAATTTTATGTCTTGCACTGTACTGCTGCCACAAAAAAGACTAATTTCATGACATATGTGAGTGATGATAAACCTGATTCTGATCTGGGGCTCTGTTGTGGACTGAGAGTGGGAAGCGGGGCAGGGAGAGGGGAATCATGGTTGGGAAAAGGGGAAGGGAGGGGGGAGGGAGCGGGAAGCACCAGAGAGACATTCTGTGATGATCAATAAACCAATTGTTTGGAATCAAATGACCTTGCCTGGTGTCTCAGGGCTGGGTGTGTCTGCACCCATGATATCCCCGGCCCCTGGCTCTCCGTCTCTGCCACCTGTCCCACTCCCCTCATTAAACATTAAACATAGAACGTAGAACAGTACAGCCCACAGGAACAGGCCGTTCGGCCCACAATGTTGTGCTGACCCAGCTAGAAAGTAAATCAAAAAATCCCCTAAAGCTAATCCCTCCTTCCTACACAGTGTCCATATCCCTCCACCTTCCTCACAGCCATGTGCCTATCCAAACGTCTCTTACAAGCCTCTAAATGTATTTGCCTCCACCACCATACCAGGCAGCCACCACTCTCTGAATAAAAAACTTACCCCTCACTTCCCCTTTGAACCTCCCCCCCTCACCCTCTCTGGTATTAGATATTACAACCCTGGGGAAAGTATACTCTCCGTCCACTCTGTCTATGGCTCTCCATCAGATCTCCTCTCAGTCACTGATGTGCCAGAGAGTACAACCCATTTAAACAGCCTCTCGTGATAGCACCTGCCCTCTAAACCAGGCAGCATCCTGGTAAACCTCTTTTGCACCCTCTCCAAAGCCTCAACATCCTTCCTATAGTGGGGTGACCAGAACCGTACACAATGCTCCAGATGTGACCTGACGTTGAGTTTCCAGGCAGCATCCTCACTTTTGAACTCAATGCCTCAACTGAAAAAACGAACATTCCATAAACCGTGTTAACCACCCGATCAACCTGTGTGGCCGCTTTCAGCGAGTATGAACTTGGATCACAAGATCTATCGGCTCAGCAACACTGTTGAGGACCTTGCTCTTAAAAGTGTACTGTCTCTTTTCATTTGCCCTCCCGAGGTGTAACACCTCTCATTTATCTGGATTAGATTCCACTGGCCATTTCTCAGTCCATATCTGCAGGTGATCAATGTTGTGCTGTATTGTTTGCCAGTCTTCTACACTGTCAACAACTCCACCACCGGTACCATTCACAAATTTTCTAACTCACCCATCCGCAGTTTCATCCAGATCATCTATATCGATTACGAACAGCAGAAGTCCCAGCACAGATACCTACGGAACTCCACTAATTACAGACCTCCAGCTTGAACAAGTCCCCAAAACCATTACCCTCTGTCTTCTATAGTCATAGTCATACTTTATTGATCCCGGGGGAAATTGGTTTTCGTTACAGTTTCACCATAAATAATAAATAGTAATAGAACTATAAATAGTTAAATGGTAAGATGTAAATTATGCCAGTAAATTATGAAATAAGTCCAGGACCAGCCTATTGGCTCAGGGTGTCTAACCCTCCAAGGGAGAAGTTGTAAAGTTTGATGGCCACAGGCAGGAATGACTTCCTATGACGCTCTGTGTTGCATCTCGGTGGAATGAGTCTCTGGCTGAATGTACTCCTGTGCCCACCCAGTACATTATGTAGTGGATGGGAGACATTGTCCAAGATGGCATGCAACTTAGACAGCATCCTCTTTTCAGACACCACCGTCAGAGAGTCCAATTCCATCCCCACAACGTCACTGGCCTTACGAATGAGTTTGTTGATTCTGTTGGTGTCTGCCACCCTCAGCCTGCTGCCCCAGCACACAACAGCAAACATGATAGCACTGGCCACCACAGACTCGTAGAACATCCTCAGCATCGTCCGGCAGATGTTAAAGGACCTCAGTCTCCTCAGGAAATAGAGACGGCTCTGACCCTTCTTGTAGACAGCCTCATTGTTCTTTGACCAGTCCAGTTTATTGTCAATTCGTATCGCCAGGTATTTGTAATCCTGGTACTTTGAGCACCCTGGTACTGACACCATCCGGTCCTGCAGCCTTGCTCGGGTTGAGACGTTTCAGCTGTCTTCTCACCTGTTCAGCTGTGAAGCCCACCATGGTGGTTTCGTGTGGGGATGAGGTATAGTCATGAGAGCAGGGTGGGGGACTGTGAGGAGGGGTAGGAGGGGAGAGTGGAATATGTGTTGGTTGGGGGCCGACAACAGATGGCTCATATGGGGGATGGGCAGGGGTCACAATGTCAAATCTGGTAAAGAACAGGTTCTATGCGCAAGCCAGTTCTGAATCCAACAGCTAATTTGCCACGGACCCCATGTATCTTAATCTTCTGGATTAGCCTCCCATGGGGGACTTTGTCAAATGTCATCCTAAAATCCATGTAGGCAACAACTACTGCCCCACCCTCATCAATCTGTCTTGTCGCATTGTAAAAAAACTTAATCAAGTTGTAAGTGCCAACCTGCCACGCATAAAGCCATGCTGTCTCTCCCGAAATTATGTCATGGCTTTCCAAATGCTCAGATATCCTATCCATAAGAATTTTCCCCAGCAAATTCTCTACAGCTGACGTGAGACTCGCCGGTCTGTAGTTTCCAAAACTGAAGTAAAGTACTTATTTAAAAGATGCTTGGAGAGTTTCCAAGACAGGAAAGGTTTTTGAGGGATTTGGTCCAAGCATGGGCAGAGGGGACGGGCTCAGATGTGAATCCGGGTCGTTATGGACGGGTTGGTGTGTGCGTGACCCTCTGACCTTTGCCCCAGGTTCTCCAAGCCGACGGAAGTGAGATTGAGCAGATCGAGGGCCTCTGGAACCTCCGTAAGTTGGAGGAAGTTTCCCTGAGGGAGAACTGTATCCTTCCCAGCTGCTATTTGAGGGAGGGGAGTGAGGGGGGAATTGGCTTTTGGAGGGTGAGGAGTTGGGGGAGTGATTGGGGGGTGAAGGGGGGAGGGTTGGGGGTGTGGGGTGAACAATGATGGAGGTGTTTGAGGGGGGAAATGGGAGTGGGGGAATTGGTTTTCAGCCAGGTGAAGGGGGGAGAGATCTCGGTCTCTTGCTGTTTCCTTGACGATGGCCCCTCCCAGGTCTCCGGGAGCTGGACGACCTGCGACCTTTGACCTCCTGCCCCCGGCTGGCCAGCCTGCAGCTCTCGGGGAACCCCCTGTGCCTGGGGGAAGGGGCAGCATCTCTGGTTCGCTCCCTGCTGCCCGGAGTCCCCGATGTCCTGCTGTGAACCGAGGAAGGGTAGCCTCACCCCCTGCAACCCCCACCATTCCTCTCATCAGGAGGAGGAGTAGCAGCCATCCCGGGGAGGGAGGGGGTCACCCAGCCACCATCTGTCCTCCTGTGACCATCCACTTTCCCTCCCCGGCACCCGTGCATCTCTCTGCCAATGATTGGTTATCCTGGTTGATTACTCAACATGTGATTGGCTCTCTTGAAGAGTGACTCAACAATCCATTGCCTCTCCTGTGATTGGCTGTCCTGGCGACCAGTAGCTTGGTTCGTAATTGGTTTGCCTTGGCGATCCATTGCGCTCGCTCTCTCTCTCTCTCTCTCTCTCTCTCTCTCTCTGTGTGGCCGGTTACCCTGGTGATCCATCACTTAGTCTACAGCTGGCTGACCTGGCAATCCATCGCTCTGTTTTCGACCCTGGATCTGCGGCGCTCTTGGATCCTTGACGCTCCATTGGTCCGCCTGGGGCAGAGGCGATCCAATCACGGGCCAGATGGCGCTCATTTGCATCTCGGGCAGGGCTCCACCCACATGTCCGACAGGATCCTGTCGCCAATGGGCAGTTTGCGTTAGGAGCCTAATGATGTCCCATTATGTGGTCCTATCCCACCCCCGATCTGACCTGCCCCCTCCAACAGCCCTCTGCTGACCTGGCTTTGCCCCTTGACCTCACCCACCCCTCCTGATCTGATCCTGCCCCCTGACCTTGCCCTTCCCCAGCACCTATCCCTAAGTCCAAGTTCAGTTTATTAACATTCAACCGACCACATGTATACAACTGAACGAATCACCGTTCCTTCAGACCAAAATGCACAACACAGCACATATAACTCACACACATAACACAGAAGGTAATATTACCACAAATAAATTTACAAGTAGTAAGATGCACATACAACCCAAGGTAAAAAGTAAACCGTATAACACTCCTGGCCCTTCATGTGTGATGAGGCCTGGGCGATGACAGGGAGTTCAGCAGCCTCACGGCCTGGGGGAAGATGTTGTTTCCCATCCTAACAGTCCCTGTCCTAATGGTATGGTCCCTCCGGCCTGATTGTGTGGGGGGGGGGGGGGCGCGGTCAAAGAGATTGTTGGACGGATGGCAGGGATCATTGACCATGCTGAAGGCCTCTCCTACGCTGCGCTCCGGACAAATATCTCTGATGGGTGGAAGAGAGACCCACGGGTGGGTGTGTTTCAGGGCACGAGGGGAGAGTTGTGGGAGGGCACGGGCGTTGGAAGTGACTTTGGGGATGGGTAGGGGGTCAGATCCCATTCCCCAACCTCTCGCCGTGGATCTCAGCCTGTGGAAGTATCTCAATAAACCTGCTGCAGCTTCCCCACCGTGTTGTGTCTCTGTGGGTGGTGGGTGGGTGGGGAGCACCACAGAGAGGGGTGGGGATCGCTACGCCCACTCGGTGATCGTCAGACTCAGTGCTGACCTCAGCGACGGGGACTGAGGCGCAGGTCGATCGGTGATGGTGGGGAGGGGTGTAGGAGAGGGAGGGGGTTACAGGCAGGAAGGGGTGTGGGAGAGGGAGGGGGTTACAGGCAGGAAGGGGTGTGGGAGAGAGAGGGGGTTACAGGCAGGAAGGGGTGTGGGAGAGAGAGGGGGTTACAGGCAGGAAGGGGTGTGGGAGAGGGAGGGGGTTACAGGCAGGAAGGGGTGTGGGAGAGGGAGGGGGTTACAGGCAGGAAGGGGTGTGGGAGAGGGAGGAGGTTACAGGCAGGAAGGGGTGTGGGAGAGAGAGGGGGTTACAGGCAGGAAGGGGTGTGGGAGAGGGAGGGGGTTACAGGCAGGAAGGGGTGTGGGAGAGAGAGGGGGTTACAGGCAGGAAGGGGTGTGGGAGAGGGAGGGGGTTACAGGCAGGAAGGGGTGTGGGAGAGGGAGGGGGTTACAGGCAGGAAGGGGTGTGGGAAAGAGAGGGGGTTACAGGCAGGAAGGGGTGTGGGAGAGGGAGGGGGTTACAGGCAGGAAGGGGTGTGGGAGAGAGAGGGGGTTACAGGCAGGAAGGGGTGTGGGAGAGGGAGGGGGTTACAGGCAGGAAGGGGTGTGGGAGAGGGAGGGGGTTACAGGCAGGAAGGGGTGTGGGAGAGGGAGGGGGTTACAGGCAGGAAGGGGTGTGGGAGAGGGAGGGGGTTACAGGCAGGAAGGGGTGTGGGAGAGGGAGGGGGTTACAGGCAGGAAGGGGTGTGGGAGAGGGAGGGGGTTACAGGCAGGAAGGGGTGTGGGAGAGGGAGGGGGTTACAGGCAGGAAGGGGTGTGGGAGAGAGAGGGGGTTACAGGCAGGAAGGGGTGTGGGAGAGAGAGGGGGTTACAGGCAGGAAGGGGTGTGGGAGAGGGAGGGGGTTACAGGCAGGAAGGGGTGTGGGAGAGGGAGGGGGTTACAGGCAGGAAGGGGTGTGGGAGAGGGAGGGGGTTACAGGCAGGAAGGGGTGTGGGAGAGGGAGGGGGTTACAGGCAGGAAGGGGTGTGGGAGAGGGAGGGGGTTACAGGCAGGAAGGGGTGTGGGAGAGGGAGGGGGTTACAGGCAGGAAGGGGTGTGGGAGAGGGAGGGGGTTACAGGCAGGAAGGGGTGTGGGAGAGGGAGGGGGTTACAGGCAGGAAGGGGTGTGGGAGAGGGAGGGGGTTACAGGCAGGAAGGGGTGTGGGAGAGGGAGGGGGTTACAGGCAGGAAGGGGTGTGGGAGAGGGAGGGGGTTACAGGCAGGAAGGGGTGTGGGAGAGGGAGGGGGTTACAGGCAGGAAGGGGTGTGGGAGAGGGAGGGGGTTACAGGCAGGAAGGGGTGTGGGAGAGGGAGGGGGTTACAGGCAGGAAGGGGTGTGGGAGAGGGAGGGGGTTACAGGCAGGAAGGGGTGTGGGAGAGGGAGGGGGTTACAGGCAGGAAGGGGTGTGGGAGTGGGAGGGGGTTACAGGCAGGAAGGGGTGTGGGAGAGGGAGGGGGTTACAGGCAGGAAGGGGTGTGGGAGAGGGAGGGGGTTACAGGCAGGAAGGGGTGTGGGAGAGGGAGGGGGTTACAGGCAGGAAGGGGTGTGGGAGAGGGAGGGGGACTCAGAGGTGGGGGAGGTGCTTGTGGGTGTTGCAGAAGTGGAGAGTGGTGTGGGGGAGGGGATCAGAGAGGTGGGGAGGGTCTGGGGGGGTCACCGAGGTGGGGAGGGTCTGGGGGTGTCACAGAGACGGGGAGGGTCTGGGGGGTCACAGGCGGGGAGGGTCTGGGGGGTCACAGAGGTGCAGAGGGTCTCGGGGGGGTCACGGAGATGGGGAGGGTCTGGGGGTCACGGAGGCGGGGATGGTCTGGGGGTCACAGAGGTGGCGAGGGTCTGGGGGGTCACAGAGGTGCAGAGGGTCTCAGGGGGGTCACAGAGGTGGGGAGGGTCTGGGGGTCACAGAGGCGGGGAGGGTCTGGGGGGTCACAGAGGTGCAGAGGGTCTCGGGGGGTCACGGAGGTGGGGATGGTCTGGGGAGGTCACAGAGGTGGGGAGGGTCTGAGGGGGGGTCACTGAGGCGGGGAGGGTCTGGGGGGGTCACAGAGGCGAGGAGGGTCTGGGGGGTCACAGAGGCGGGGAGGGTCTGGGGGGGTCACAGAGGCGAGGAGGGTCTGGGGGGTCACAGAGGCGGGGAGGGTCTGGGGGGTCACAGAGGCCGGGAGGGTCTCGGGGGGGGTTACCGAGGTGGGGAGGGTCTGGGGGGTCACAGAGGCCGGGAGGGTCTGGGGGGGTCACAGAGGTGAGGAGGGTCTGGGGGGTCACAGAGGCCGGGAGGGTCTCGGGGGGGGTCACCGAGGTGGGGAGGGTCTGGGGGGGTCACAGAGACGGGGAGGGTCTGGGGGGTCACAGAGGCGAGGAGGATCTGGGGGGGTCACAGAGGTGCAGAGGGTCTCGGGGGGTCACAGAGGTGGGGAGGGTCTGCGGCTTACGGAGGTGGGGAGGGTCTGGGGGTCACGGAGGTGGGGATGGTCTGGGGGGTCTCAGAGGTGGGGAGGGTCTGGGGGGGTCACAGAGGTGGGGAGGGTCTGGAGGTCACAGAGGTGGGGATAGTCTGGGGGGGTCTCAGAGGTGGGGAGGGTCTGGGGGTCACAGAGGTGGGGAGGGTCTGGAGGTCACAGAGGTGGGGATGGTCTGGGGGGTCTCAGAGGTGGGGAGGGTCTGTGGGTCACAGAGGTGGGGAGGGTCTGGGGGTCACAGAGGTGGGGAGGGTCTCAGGGGGGTCACAGAGATGAGGAGGGTCTGGAGGGGTCACAGAGGTGGGGAGGGTCTGGAGGGTCACAGAGATGGGGAGGGTCTGAAGGGGGTCACAGAGGTGGGGAGGGTCTCAGAGGTGAGGAGTGTTTAGGGGGTCTCAGAGGTGAGGAGGGTTTAGGGGGGTCAGAGCTGGGGAGGGTCTGAGGGGGGTCACAGAGGTGGGGAGGGTCTGGGGGGGTCACAGGTGAGGAGGGTTTAGGGGGGTCACAGGTGGGGAGGGTCTGGGGGTCACAGAAGTGGTGAGGGTCTGGGGGAGTCACAGAGGTGGGGAGGGTCTGGGGGTCACAGGTGGTGAGGGTCTGCGGGTCACAGAGGAGGGGAGGGTCTCAGGGGGGTCACCGAGGTGGGGGGGGGTCTGGGGGAGTCACAGAGGTGGAGAGGGTCTGGGGGTCACAGAGGAGGGGAGGGTCTCGGCGGGGGTCACCGAGGTGGGGGTTCTCAGGGAGGGTCTCAGAGGTGGGGAGGGTCTGGGGGGGTCACGGGTTGGGAGAGGAGCAGGGGAGGGAGTGGATCGTGGGGTGGGGTGGGGTGGTATCTGCATCAGGACAGAACTGCCGAGTTATACAGTGTGGGCCAAGCCCTTTTGCCTAATCGTTCGCTGCTGGCCACATTGTTGCCTGAGCCAATCCCATTTGCCCGTGTTTGACCCTGATCCCTCTCCATCTTTCCTGTACATACACCTGTCCAAATGCATTTTAACGTCCCTCCATCAGCCACTCCCTCCTCGTTCCATACACGCACCACCCTCTGGCTGAAAAAGTTCCATGCACTTGAGTACGACTAAATGCCAAGCATTATCTTTTGCCTCTCTCGGTTAGACGGTTGGTTCTTCTTAGGTGAAAAGACACTGCCCCACCCACTCATGATCAATGGTTTAGTGATATTATGGCCTGTTTAGACCTCAAAGATTAATTATTCACTTCTTAATTTGGACATAAAGTTTCATAAGTTCTGGGGACCTTTTCCTGAATATTTCCATACTTCTTCTTTAGGGTAAGTTTATCCTTATTTAGTATGCTACAATACCTTGCTTTCAGCTTTTTTTCTTGTAAGTTATATGGTTTTTTGTTATGAATTATATTATACTTTTGGTAGTCAGCATTATATTATTTTTTTCCCTGTATAATATTTACAGTTCTCTGGGGCTGAATGTTCTGATTGATTTTTTCTCATATGTAAAGTGGTTGGCCTGGGTTTTTCTTTTTTCAGTGGGAGTTTGGGGTGGATATTAACTTTACATATTTCTCTTTTGGCTGCTTTTTTTTCTTACTGTTATGAATTATGTTTTGGATTTGTTTGTTTCGCACCGTATAAATCTCCATTTTGTTGCTGGGTTCCTCTGTGTGGTTTCACTGTAGAAATGCATAAAAAAATTAATTAAAAAAAAGAAAGAAAAAGTTTTCCTTTGGGTCCCTATTAAATCTTCCCTCGCTCACCTTAAACCTGTGCCTTCTAGTTTTAGACTCCCCCAAGCCGGGTCGAAGTCTGCGACCATCCACCCTACCTCTGCCCCTGATGATTTTATAAACCTCTAACAGCTCTCCCTTAGCCTCCTTCATTCAGGGCTGCTGATAACCCCGTTCCTGCACATAACTCAGGCCCGCTGGTCCCAGTAACACCCCAACAAAATTTTTCTGCACCCTCTCCCACTTATTCTACTTCACCTATCCACCTTTCACCCGTAATTCTTCATCCCCCTGCCAAGCCAAAACCTTACCTGCCTTAAATATGTTTCAAGAGTGACCCTGGACAGAGAATTCCTGCTTCTCCTCACAAGTCCGAGGAGAAGATCTAGGCCGTTCGGCCTATTGAGTCTGCTCCACCATTCTATCACGGTTGATTTATTTTCCTGCTCAACCCCAATGTCCTGCCTTCTCCCCGTAACCTTTGATACCCTTTCTAATCAAGAACGGATCAACCTCTGCTTTAAATGCAGTATACCCAGTGACCTGGCCTCCACAGCCGATGAATTCCTCCGATTCACCAACCCCCGGCTAAAGAAATTCCTCCTCACCTCATGTCCGGAAGGGATGTCCTTCTGTTCTGAGGGGGTCCCTTCTGGTCGTCGACTGCCACACGTCCTCTCGACATTCACTCTTTCCAGGCCTTTCATTATTCAATAGGGTTCAATGAGATCCCCCCCCCCCGCTCCATCCATATTGGAAACCCCCAGAGAGTACAGGCCCAGAGCCATCAAACGCCCCTCGTATGAAAGCACTTTCATTCCTGAATCATCATACACTTCCTCTTCACCCTCTCCAATACCAGCACGTCTTTCTTTTAGATAAGGGGATCAGTACTCTCAATACTCCCAAATATGGTCTGACCAAAGCCTTATAAAGCCTCAGCATTACGTCCTTGCTTTTATAGTCTAGTCCTCTGGAAATGAACGCTAACATTGCATTTGCCTTCCTCACCACAGACTCATCCTGCAAGTTAACTGAGAAAATCTTGCACTAAGACTCCTGAGTCCCCTTTTCAGCCCCGATTTTCGAATTTTCTCCCCACTTAGAAAAATGTCTCTGCCTTTAATCCTCCTACCAAAATGCACGGCCATACACTTCCTGATGCTGTATTCCATCTGCCATTCTTCTGATCTGTCCAAGTCCTTCTGCGGACCCCCTGCCCCCTCAACACTACCTGCCCCTCCTGTGCTGGTGGCGATTGCGGAGGAGATGTTTGTTTTGCCAATCCGAACTGACTGGGGTGTACAGGTGAGGAAATCCAGGATCCGATTGTAAAGGAGGGTATGGAGGCCCAGGTTTTGGAGATTACTGCTTAGTTTTGAGGGGATGATGGTGTTAAATGCGGAGCTGTAATGGACAAGGACCATCCTGATGTCTGCATCTTTGCTGTCCAGATGTTCCAGGGTTGTGTGAAGAGCCAGTGAGCTAGCATCTGCTGTAGACCTGTTGCTTCGGTAGGCGAATTGGAGCGGATCAAGAGCTGATACGCTTCAACACCAGTCTCTGAAAACACTTTATCACGGTGACTGTCAGTGCCACTGGACGATAGTCATTTAGACAGCTTGCCACTCTCTTCTTGGGCACCAGTGCAATGGAAGCCTGCTTGAAGCAGATGGGTACCACACACTGCCAGAGTGAGAGGTTGAAGATAACCGTGAATAGACCAGCCAGTTGGGCAGCACAGTCTTCAGTTCTTCTTTCTCTTGAAGGCAGCCTGCACATCATCTTCAGCTACTGAGACCAAAGGCTCATCAGGAGACAAGGGGGCGCCCGATGCTTCCTTCCTGTTCCGGTGGTCAAAGCGATCATCAAAGGCATTGAGCTCACCTGGGAGTGAAACCTTGCTGTCCCCTATGTCGTGAGACTTAGCTTTGTAGGAGGTTATGTCATTCAAAACCCTGCCACAGCTGTCGAGCATCCCTCATTGATTCCAGTCTGGTCCAAAATCTCCACTTCACCCGGCCTTTTGTTAAGCAGGCTCACGTGTGGCCTTCTGAAAATCCAAGTAGACAACACTTAACAATTCTCCTTTGTCTGTCCTGACTGTTGCTCGCTCAAAGAATTCCAACAGATCTGTCAGGCAAGATTTTTCCTTGAGGAAACCATGCTGACTTCAGCCTATTTGTTCATCTGCCTCCAAGTACCCCGAAACCTCATTCTTAATAATGGACAACACACATCAAAGTTGCTGGTGAACGCAGCAGGCCAAGCAGCATCTCTAGGAAGAGGTACAGTTGACATTTCGGGCTGAGACTCTTCGTCCTGAGGAAGGGTCTCGGCCCGAAACGTCGACTGTACCTCTTCCTAGAGATGCTGCCTGGCCTGCTGCGTTCACCAGCAACTTTGATGTGTGTTGCTTGAATTTCCAGCATCTGCAGAATTCCTCATGTTTACCTTAATAATGGACTCTAGCTTGGCTCTGTCAGAATTGATCCAGGAACAGTTTCTTCCCCATCAGATTTCTGTACCATGATGTTGACCTTGTTATTCCTTTTTCTAAACGCAGTTTATTTATTTTGTAATTAAAATAGCTTTTCATGTCTTTACACTGTACAAAGCAACAAATTTCACATCATATAAGACAGTGATGGTCAATTGAATTCAGAGTTCAAAGTAAATTTTACTATCAAAGTACATATACTGTCTGTCACCATATACAACCCATATCCTGCAGCCTCACGCAGGGATTGTCACACTGGTCCCACAGGGGAACTGTGGAGCATTTTCCCTTTCAAGGAAGCCCGAGAGGATTTGGCAAGGGCCACGGGATTTCTCTCCAGCCTCATTACGGAGAGCGTCCTGACGGGTCGTATCTCACCTCCGCACCAGGGGAGCCTGCTGACTCCCGTCGGCCGTTCCTACTTTGCATATCAGCCCTCTCTCTCTCCCCCTCCCCCTGTAGGGGGTCACAGAATCGGGGAGGGAAGGGTCGCCCTTCGCTAAAAACGGGCAGTTCCTCACTTGTACAGTGTGGCAAAAGTCCCTTCAGCCAAATTCACCTGTGCCCACCACATTTCCTATCTGATCCCGACCCATCTGGCCGTGTTTGACCCAGATCCCTCTAAACCCTTCCTACCTATGTACCCGTCCAAGTGTTCTTTAGATGTTGTTAATGTACCCACCTCAACCAGCTCCCCCGGCAGCTCGTTCCCTAGGCCGACCAACCTCTGGGTGTGGCAGACATGCCCGTCACCTCTTTCACTCATTCCCCTCGTGCCTGAACCCTCTTCTGCCCTCTAGTTTTAGATTTCCTCACCCCGGGGAACAGAATGTCACCATCTACCTTACCTACTCCCCACCAGACTCTGTAAACCTCCGTTAGGCCACCGTCGACCTGAGCCAATCTCAGATCCAAGAGCGTGTGGGAAAAGCAGTTTCCCCTCAGTGCCAGGCAGCATCTGTGGGTCCTGACGAAGGGTCTCGGCCTGAAACGTGGACTGTTTATTCCCCTCCATAGATGCTGCCTGAGTTGCCGAGTTCCTCCGGCGTTTAGTGTCTGTTGTTCAAGATTTCCATCAGCTGCAGAGTCTCTTGTGTTTATGAATTAGGAGAGAGGTTTTCTGCACAGCCAGCAAAACCTCTACAGTTTCGCAACGTGCCCTCCACCCCTGTCTCTGGCAAGTACCAGCTCCTGGTATTTGGCTTTATTGTTCTCAGACACCTCCTCAATCTGGTCTTCCCAAGGAACTGTCAGTTCGACCGTGACCACCTGCTTCCAAGTTTCTGACAGAATGAGCGTGTCCGGCCTCAGTGTCGACGAGGCGATGAGGTCAGGGAACTTCAATTCCTTGCTAAGATCAGCTTTCAGGCAGCGAGCAGGCCTGCTGGTGATCTGGGCTGAGGCAGTGGCTGCTCTCCAGCTTTGACAAAGTCCACGGGCTTTCAGGGTTAGCGGAGGAGCCGGCTGTTGTTAATGGCCGAGGAGACAGGATCTGCCGCCGGTCATGACGGAGCAGTAGTGGCCTTCTTCCAGGGTTTTTGGGCAGCTCCAGTGTCCCTCTGCCGAGGCGGAGAGGACATGATGATGCCTCACTTTTGCCCCGAGCACAAAGGTTCGCTGGACCAGGTCGTACGCAGCCTCGATCTTGAACTTGATGCGGTCGGGCTGCACAGAAAGGAGCCTCCCGGTGGCTGTGGACCTGGAGGTGCGACCCCTGGTCCAAATCTGCTGGAACACAAGCCAGGGCCTGATCAACCCTGGCTGGGGCGCCTGGGCGAGGGTGTCCGATGTTGAAGGACCCGAAACTCCCCATGACCCCAGCTTACATCATTGATGAATTGTCCCAGCACATCCGAGCATCAGTTCTCCTCCCTTACATCCTAAATCCCCACAATCTTGAGGCTATGTTCCCTAGTTCTAATTTCATCTACTACTGGAAATTACTTTCCTGCCTGTATCTTATTTATCCCTTTCATAATTTAAATGTGTTTCCACAGGAATCCCTCTCATTCTTCCGAATTCCAGCGATCCTGGTCACAGGTCACGATCTCTGCTCGTGGACTAACCTCCTCAGCCGTGAATCAAACTCGTGTACCTTCGCTGCACTGCCTCCAAAGCCGATATACCTTTCCTCAAGTCCCCAGATGTGGCCTCACCAGTCCTCTGTGCAGTTGCAGCAAAACCTCCCTGCTCTCAAATTCGGCCTCTCTGGCAATGAAGGCCAACATTCCATTTGCCTTCTTGATAAACTAACATCTGCAAGCCAGCCTTCCGTGATTCATGCACAAGGGCTCCCAATTCCCTCGACACAGCATTGCTGCAATCTTTCATCATTTCAATAATAATCCGACCTTCCGTTTTTTTCCCCTTCCAAAGCGGATGAATTTGCATTTACCAATGTTGTACACCAGCTGCCAGACCCCTCATCATCCCAATCGTTAACGTAGACAACAGACAAGAAAACACTGACCACTGATCCCTGGGGAACACGGTTGTGCCTTGAATTTTGAATTGAATTGACTTTATTTCTTACATCCTTCACATACATGAGGAGTAAAAAATCTTTATGTTACATCTCCATCTAAATATGCCATGTGCAATCATAGTAATTTATAATAAATAAAACAGTCAATGTAATATAGAGTACATTCAAATCAGCGCGAGTTCATCAGTTTGATGGCCTGGTGGAAGAAGCTGTCCCGGAGCCTGTTGGTCCTGGCTTTTATGCTGTGGTACCGTTTCCTGGATGGTAGCAGCTGGAACAGTTTGTAGTTGGGGTGACTCGGGTCCCCAGTGATCCTTTGGGCCCTTTTTACACACCTGTCCTTGTATATGTCCTGAATTACAGGAAGTTTACATCTACAGATGCACTGGGCTGTCCGCACCACTCTCTGCAGAGTCCTGCGATTGAGGGAAGTACAGTTCCCATACCGGGCAGTGATGCAGCCAGTCAGGATGCTCTCAATTGTGTCCCTGCAGAAAGTTCTTAGGATTTGGGGGCCCATACCAAACTTCCTCAACTGTCTGTGGTGGAAGAGGCACTGTTGTGTCTTTTTCACCACACAGCTGGTCTGTACAGACCATGTGAGGTCCTCGGTGATGTGGATGCTGAGGGACTTTATAGCTGTTTACCCTCTCAACCCCAGATCCATTGATGTCAATAGGGGTTAGCCCATCTCCATTCCTCCTATAATCCACAACCAGCTCCTTTGTTTTTTGCGACATTGAGGGAGAGGTTGTTTCCTTGACAGCACTGTGTCAGAGAGATTATTCCCTGTAGGCCACCTTGTTATTGTTTGAGATAATGTAGTGTTGTAGGCAAATTTAATTAGCAGATTGGAGCTGTGGGTGGCGATACAGTCATCGGTAAACAGGGAGGAAAGGAGGGGACTCAGTACGCAGTCCTGAGGGGCTCCTGAATTGAGAGTCAGAGGGTTGGAGGTGAGGGAGCCCACTCTTACAACCGATCTGACAACCTGACAGGAAGTCCAGCTGCACAAGGCAGGGTCAAGGCCGAGGTCTCTGAGCTTCTTGTCGAGCCTGGGTGGAACTATGGTGTTGAATGCTGAACTGTCGTCCAAGAACAGCATTCTCACATAAGCATCCCTCCTCTTCAGATGAGTAAGGACGGTGTGTAGAGCAGTGCCTGTTGTGTCATCTGTCGATCGGTTGTGTCAGTAGGCGAATTGCAACTCCAAAGCATAAAAACTAATTGAAAGGAAGTAAGGTGGCCGGAGATAACTCGTGTACATTTGTGTTTCCTCTAAGCGAAGTGACTGTGTATGACATGGTGCCATGATGACATACGCCATTCACATATTGGACATATAGCCATAGTGACTTATTTAAACAAAGAATACTTAATCAAACAATATATTTACAGCATCACTGACATATTAAACACACAACACTCCTCCCTCTTAGCTGTAAACTCCGACTCAATATAGAATGCATTTCCACCTATATCCCGTGGTTGGCATCGGCCCGTCTCGAAGGACAATGGGTGACGATCATCATCATTGGGCAGAAGGTGTGAAGATCCTGCGATGCCCAGTCGTCAGCCTCACCAGTCCAAAGGAAAGCTTGTGAAGCAATATGTTTGGCATCGTCTTGCCTGCAGGAGCTGCCGGGAGGATGTTCACAGGCGTCCAGCCACCCTAGGGTCTCCACTCCGGATTTGCTGCCTGGGTTTACTCCTGTAGCCTTCGTCTCTCCCGAGGCAGTGGGGCTACTTACTCACGGCTGGGGATCTGGTTCACGAGCACCAGGGTGTGTCCACATACTGTTGGGCCTAAGTGCTACATGTGCAGGGGTTGTACTGGACCGACGGAAGCAAAGACAGAAGTACCACAAATACACTGATACATAGTTCTTTGTCAAGCCTTTACTCTTTACTCATAGCATGCTGTGGGGGAAGTTACAGACTGATCTCCCAAAAGAACCAGTCCAGACACTGCCCCCTGAATTACACAATTCTCCACAATTTATAACGTTGATCAGGTGGCAGGAAATCTTACGACTACAAGTTTCATTTCAATCACATACTAAGATACAATTAGATGTCACATAATCATTGGTCAGTTAGTTATAATTATTTTAAGCCAAAGCTAGCCCATCAGTTCTTCATTCGGACCCTTCCCCTTTTCTCCAGAACATTCTAGCACCTGCACTATACTTCCCATATTTAGCTGTACCTTGAGATGCTTCTGCAAGATCAGATAGTTCCCTATTTGAGCCTTTGCCTGTCTTTGGAGAATAATGACCAGTACGTCACCGGTTGCCGGGTGAAGTTTCTTTTTGACTGTCCAAAGGCGCCCACAAAGTGAGTGATCATTAGTTAGTCATTGTTCTTAGTCTATACTCCTATTTACCTACCCCTTCACCCCATCACAGGGGGCCAGATCTCCTCCCCGTCCTCTCTGGTTCAGCCCGAGTCCGAAAGAAATTCTGCTTCCGCGTGTGGCCAGCATGGAGGCAGGACACGAGGTTTGCTGTTGGAGGGGCTGTGTATGGGGTGAATGGGGTGTCAGGGAGGGGTAGCACCTCTGGGGGGGGAACATGTCGCGTCCTTTTCAGGGCGGTTAGCCCACCTTTAGTCCCCACCTGGCACTCAGCTCTCACCTGTGGCTCCCCGTAGCTGTTTGCATGCGACAGCGGCCACACCCCGGGCAACGGCTTCGACAAGCCGGCTAAACCAGGTGAGGGCAGCCGATGGGTCTCAAACCCTTGATGAGATAGGGAGTTGTCTATCCCAGCATGTGAAGACAGACTCCGGCGGATTGAGCGGACGAGACCAATGGAAGGTCCAACGGTCACGAAGGCGGTCTCTGCAAGCGTCGTGGAACGTGTAGAGCAGGACAAGACACAGAAGACGTCCTGGTCATCCACTGCGCCTAGTCCCATCTCCAGCCGCCTCCACTCTGTCTTGCCACTGGATCCAGATGGGAATTGGGAAGAGAGAGTGAGGCAATACTGGCGGGGAGAGGCATACACATTCAGTTCTCCTTTTCGCGAGCCTGCTAGCCAGCAGTGGAAGCTGAAAGTGAGATACTCCGACCCCAGGCACTTCACAGCAACCATTTACACCATAGATACAATATATTATGTACTGTAATACAATTACTACACAGACATCCACAGCACAGTAAACTGTAAATTGCCCCACTCAGGCCGAAAGACTTAATCACTGTTGACGATTTCTTACTCTTGTTGGATAACGTCTTTCCTAACGAGGGGAATCACTCGGCCTGGCTGGTGAGACTTGTGGCTGTGAAACAGTCTTAGGTTCTGGGGCCTCCTCCGTGTCGGTTGTAGGAGGTGAGTCTGGGACTGTAGACTGTAGGAAGTGGTTGTGACAGCTCTGGACACCTTGCTCCTGGAGGTGTTGGCATCCCGGACAGCGCACAGCTAGCTTCGCCACACGAAGTGGACCACAGTGTGTGACCAGTGTCTAGTCATAGTCATACTTTATTAATCCCGGGGGAAATTGCTTTTTGTTACAGTTGCTCCATAAATAATAAATAGTAATAGAACCATAAATAGTTAAATGTTAATATGTAAAGTATGCCAGTAGTATGACGTCACCATTTCCTCTTTGGAAAGTCACCTTCTGATTACTTTGTCTATTACCATTTCTTCCCAATCTGTAGTAATGAGTTCAAAGGGTGGGGCACAGTAGCCAGGGTTGGCAGGAATTGACAAATCCTGTAAAGGACCATACCTGTGACACATCTTTATATTGTTTGTCTATTCTTAGTTTTCACATCATAAATCTCAATGCTTGGCAGTCCTGTGTCATTCTCATCTTGGAGCACCCTTGTGTAATCCTTGTGCGCCAATGTTGTGACCACCGTAAGTGATGCTAGGTTTAAAGAATTCGCATTTGTTCCATTGTGCTCTGAGCCCATAATCTTATAACCTTTTTTACAGTGTCTTGAGGTTTTGGCGAATTTCCTTGTTATCCTTACTGGTAACAATGATGTCATCCAGGTAACACCAGGCATCTGGACAGCCCTGCAGCACCTGGTCTGTGGATTTCTGCCAGAGTGTAGTTGCAACCTTACTGTCACCACATATCCTGCTGACCCATTCTTCTTGGCTACTGGGACCACTGGCATTGCCCACGGGCTCTACTCAACCTTGGAAAGAATTTCTTCAGTCTCCATGTGATCCAGCTCACTGGCTACTTTATCACGGATGGTATAAGGAACCAGACGGGCTTTGTAAAACCTGAGTGTGGCATTTTCATTTAAAGCTGTTTTACTCTTGATATGTTTGAGTTTTCCAGTGCCATTCCTAAACACTGTTGTGACATCATCCAGTACCGTTTTTAATTTGCTTTCATTTGACTCTGTTACAGGAAATGCAGCATGTAAATGGTGTATGGACTTCCAATCAAGTTGTAGTTGTTTCAGCCAATCATATCCCCACAATGCTGGCCCTCCTGTTTTAACCACATACAAGCCCAATGTTTCACTGTCACGAATTCATTCCCATGGGAGTTATCGTTTCTCTGGTATAAATACTTGGTTGGTTATCTGCAGGCTTCACTCCATTATCTTTGGAATGTTGTTCAGAGTCATTTTGTGGAATAACTGACACAGCCAAGCCAGTGTCCAATTCCAGTCTGATGAATTTTCCATTCACTTCGGCTGTAAGCCATATTGTTTGTCTGTTGTTAGTTTTCACATCATAAATCTCAATGCTAGGCAGTCCTGTGTCATTCTCATCATCACTAAAGTTTTCATCAACAGCATGCAGATTAGTGCTCTTTTTGAAACTGCAAGCTGATTTAAAAAAAAAAAATCTTTTTCTCTTCCCCGTGAAGTCCATTTATTTTTGTCTCCCCAGCATGGTCCTTGTATGTGTCCTACTTTAGATTAGGTATTATTAGATTAGATTATGAGGACACTCGGTCCTCTTTTATTGTCATTTAGAAATGAATACATGCATTAAGAAATGATACAATGTTTCTCCAGAGTGATATCACAGAAAACAGGACAAACCAAAGACTAACACTGACAGAACCACATAATTATAACATGCAGTTACAGCAGTGCAAAGCAATACCATAATTTGATGAAGAACAGACCATGGGCACGGTAAAAAAAGTCTCAAAAGTCCCCGAGTTGATCAACTCCCGAGTCCCTGATAGCGGGCTGCAAAAGGGAGAAACTCCCTGCCATAAACCTCCAGGCACTGTCAAATTGCCGATACCTTGGAAGCAGCCGACCCTGAGTCTATCCATCCGAAAACTCCAAGCTTCCGAGCAGCCTCTCCGATATAGCCTCCCGAGCGCCATCCTCTGCTGAGCATCTTCGACCTCTCCCTGGCCGCTGAAACACGCAAAGCCGAGGATTTCGGGGCCTTCAGTTCCGGAGATTCCGGTTTCCACACAGTAACAGCAGCAGCAAAGCAGCATTCCAGAAGTTTTCCAGATGTTCCGCTGTGCTCTCATGTCTGTCTCCATCAAATCAGGATTGTGCACGGTCCCCTACTTGACAGATAACAGACATCATCACCGAAGTGGCCGTGCGTGCTGTCGTCGCACCGCCATCTTCTCCCCCCTCAGTTGTTGCATTTGTAAGTTCTCCCCCTTTGTTGCTTTTTCTGTAAGTTTGACTATAAGCTTGCACTGGTCTGGTGTATATGAGCCCCTGCCACAATGGTAACAGAAATTGTTAAGCCAGGCTGATAATTTTGTTCATGCTCGCCTTCATTCCTGACTGCAAATCTCATTTGTGTCTCTGTCTGCTGTTTCCATTGATACAGTTATTGCAACTGCTCTTTTAAATATGAGTTGTGCTTCAGTTAGAATCCATTTTTAGTGCTTTCTTGTAAAACTCCACAAACTAAACAAACTCTAAGAGAATTATTAAGCTCAGTACTGAAATGACAACGTTCAGGCAACTTCTTCGACTCAGCCGCATATGCTGAAATGGACTGCTCTTCCTTTTGACTCCACTTATGAAACCTAAAGCATTTCACAATCAACAATGGCTTCGGTTCTAAATATTCCTGCATCACTTTCACAGTAGCAGCAAAGCATATTTTGACTGATTCTGCTTTGGTTGGAGCAGTTAAATTTCAAAGCAAACTGTATGCCTTTAAACCCAAATCACTCAGCAAAACTGGTACTTGTTTCTTACTAAGCCTATTTCATTTGTTTTAAAATACTGTTCAAACTGCTCCATATATAATATCCAGTTATCCGTTGTGTAATCAAACGTCTCTATCTTTCTGATGTAACCAGCCATTTCTGCTCTTTTTTTATGATTATTATCTGCCTGTACTCACTCTTTGTGAACCGGTGATTTTCGTTTTCTCTCTGTTTCCTGCCTTTATTTAACTTGATCATCTTTCTTTTTGAGAAGAAACCTTGCTGCTCCTCTTTTTTTTAACTCAAACATCTCACTGTAGTTTTTTTTAAAAAACTTGAACATCTCTTTGGCTTTTTTAAAATTCCAGTGTCTCATTGCGCTTCAACAGGTAGACAGTCATCTCAGGTTCATTTAAAACTCCCTTGTCACCTCTGTTAAAGTTTTGTAACTCCAAAATGTAAAAAATCTATCTGAAGGGAAAAGAAGGGAGCCAGGATATAATTCTCGTATGATGCGATGGCATGATGACATATGCCATTTGCGTTTTTTGTACATATAACCACAATGAATTATTTAAACAAACAAGGATGCTTAATCAAACAATATATTTACAATGTTACTGATATATTAAATACAAAACCCCCACTCCCATGTCATTCAACCTTCCAGACCAGCCCACCATGTGGGTCCTTGTCAGAGGCCTTGCTGAAATCTGTGTCCAGGTCAAGTTAATTGTCACGTGCACACGATTACTTGCGTGCAAGGGAGCAATGAAAAACTTTCTTGCAGCAACATCAGGGGCACGTGGCACCAGGTCGGCACGGTAGCGTAGAGGTTGGCACAGTGCCTTAGTACCGGCGACCCGGGTTCAATTCCTGTGAAGGGTTTCTATGTTCTCCCAGTGAACACGTGGATTTCCTCCGGGTGCTCTGGTTTCCTTCCACAGTCCAAAGACGAACCGGCTGGTAGGTTAACTGGTCGTTGTAAATTGTCCCGTGATTCGGCTAGGAGGTTACTAGGCAACATGGCTCGAAGGGCCTATTCCATGCTGTACCTCAGGAAATAGATGAAAATAATCAGAAACAGGCCATTATCACTGACATACGTTGTGAATATTTTTTGTTCTGTTGCAGAGGTACAGTGCTTTTATATAAAAAATTACCATGGATTACAACACTAAAAAAGAATGCATATATATTGGTGCAAACTTGTTCTCAGTAGTATTTCTTGTTTATTTGCACAATTTGCCTTCTCCTGCACGTTGGTAGTTTGTCAGTCCCCATTGCTTATGAATAGTTTTCCATAGTCGAGGAGAAGTACAGCACAGAAACTGGCCCTTCGGCCCATCTAGTCCATGCCGGAAACCATTTCACCTGCCTATTCCCGACGACCTACACCGGGACCACGGCCATTCTATTGTATTTCTTTCTAGCTCCCAAGAAAGGAAGCTCAAGGTGGTATATGGTAACATGAGTGTACTTTGCTACTAAATTTACCTTGGACTTTGACTTTAAATATGACAAAGGGGAGAGTAAGATAGTGAGGTGGTGTCAATGGACCGGTCAGAAATCTGACGGCTGTGGGGAAGAGGCTGTTCCTGACGCATTAAGTGTGGGTCTTCAGGCTCCTGTACCTCCATCCAGCGGTAGCAATGAGTACAGTCCATATCCTGGGTGGTGAGGGTCTTCACTGATAGATGCTGCCTTCTTGAGGCACCCACCTCTTGAAGATGCCCTCAATGGTGGGGAGGGTTGTGTCCGGGATGAGCTGACTGAGTCTCCAACCCTCTGCGTCCTTTTTCCGATCCTGGACACTGGAGCCTCCATACCGGACAACCAGCCAGAGTGCTCCCTGCCATCCATCTGTGGTCTTTGGAGATATACCAGATCTCCTCAAACACCTAGTGAAGAACAAGGAAACCAGCAAATAGACACCATCACCTTGCCTCTTCAGGCCCAGGCACAGGATCACACAGAGACCCAGAAGGGTTTAACAGAGCTAGGAATTTTATTAACAAAACAGACCAGCTGAACTTACAAGGTCTTGCATAACTTGGCCAGAACTAGACTCGGCAAGAGTCAAGGCGACCGAGGAAACAAGGGGTTTTCTCAACTCACTCCAGAACAGCAGATGTTGTTAATCAACTATAGCTCAGCATTTAACACCACCATTCCTAAAATCCTGATCGACGAGGTACAGAATCTGGGCCTCTGTACCTCCCTCCGCAACTGGATCCTTGACTTTCTAACCAGATGACCACAATCTGTGTGGTTTGGTGATAATGTCTCCTTCTCGCTGACGATCAACACTGGGGCACCTCCGAGGTGTGTGCTTAGCCCACTGCTCTACTCTTTCTACACGCCCAAGATGGTGTGAGCAGGTACAGCTCGAGTACCATCTATAAATTTGCTGGTGATACAACCATTGATGGTAGAATCTCAGATGGAGACAAGAGGGCGTAGAGGAGTGAGATATACCAGCTGAATGAGTAGTGTCAACGTCAGTAAGACGAAAGGGCTGATTTCAGGAAGGGTGAGACGAAGGAACACATACCAATCCTCATAGAGGGATCAGAAATGGAGGGAGGAAGCATTTTCAAGTTCCTGGGTGTCAAGATCTCTGAGGATCTAACCTGGTCTCAACATGTTGATGCAGTTATAAAGAAGGCAAGACAACAGCTACACTTCATTAGAAGTTTGAGGAGGTTTGGTTTGCCACCTAAAACACTTGAAAACCTTTATAGATGTACCATGGAGAGCATTCTGACTGGCTGCATCATCATCTGGTATGGGGGGTGAGGCAGGGGAGGGTAGGGCAAGGTGGGGTGGGATTGGGGATTGCCTGCACAGGACCGAAAGAAGCTACAGAAAGTATTAAAATTAGTCAGCTCCATCTTGGATAATATCCAAGGCATCTTCAAAAGCAATGCCCATCATTAAGGACCCCCATCACCCAGGACAATGCCCTTTTCTCACTGTTACCATCAGGCAGGAGATACAGAAGCCTGAAGGCACACACTCAGTGATTCAGGAACAGCTCCTTCCCCTCCGTCATCCAATTTCTAAATGGATATGAACCCCATGAATACAAATCACTTTTTAAAATTATTTCTGTTTTTGCACTATTTTAATCTATTTAATATACTTACTAATTTACTTACTGTAACACACACAAAATGCTGGAGGAACTCAGCAGGTCAGGCAGCATCTGTGGAAAAAAGTACAATCGACGTTTCAGGCCGAGATCCAGGTTGAAGGGTTTCGGCCCGAAACATCGACTGTACTCTTTTCCCTGAGTAGTACCAGCCCTGCTGAGTTCCTCCAGCATTTTGTGTGGGTTGCCTGGATTTCCAGCATCTGCAGATTTTCTCTTGTTTGTGATTTGATATACTTACTGTAATTGATTTACATTTTTTTCTATGTTATCATGTATTGCATTGCACTGATGCTGCTAAGTTAACAAATTTCACAACACATGCCCACGATAATAAACCTGATTCCAATTCTGATTCTGAAAGAATCTGTACCCAGCTGATAAAAACCCCAGACTAATTGCAAGCTAGCAAAGTAACTATTCTAGTAAGGGACAAAAGTCCACAGATACTTACTTGGACATCTGCAAAGTTTTGGAGAATTAATTGGAAGTATTAAAGGACAATTGTAACTTCAGTGGAAACTGGAGAAAATCTAACGATAACACACAAAAAAAACCCAGAAGTGCAACAATACAGAACACCTGCACAGTCTCGGAGAATTAATTGGAAGTATTCAAGGACAATTGTAACTTAAATACTAACTAGAGAAGACTCAACAATAACACAAAACACCCAAAGTGCAACCACACAGATAATTATCATTAATAAAATGCAGAGAATGCAAAAAAGCTCAGGGCCCTCCGAACACTCCAGTGATGACCCAAAGTTGTGACAGTACATAATTTTTACGAGAAAGACTACAATTCGAACAAAATAACTCCATTGTAGTGGAAGGTTGTCGTGGTGTTGCTGTACTGGGGTGGCGATCGCGGTTTTGCTGGTTGGTTCAAGAGCTGAGAGGTTGAAGGGAAGCAGCTGTTCCTGAACCTGGTGGTGTGGGTCTTCAGGCTCCTGCACTCCTGCCGGATGGGAGACGTAGGATGCAGCCATAGCCCAGACGGTGGGGACCCTACAGAGGATAGTTAAAGCCGCTGAGAAGATCACTGGGGTCTCCCCCCCTCCACCACATCTCTGTTTGTGACTTTTACCGGGAGACGTAAACAAAAGGCCTGAAGCACAGTTCAGGATCCCGAACATCCATCCCACAATCTCTTCGACCCACCAGCATCCGGAAGGAGCTGCAGAAACATCTGGTCTAGGACTGGCAGACTGGGTAACGGCTTCTTCCCTCTGGCTGTGAGACTTGCCACCACCAAGGTCTTGTCACGAGGTCAGCGAGCCGCTGACTGTTTACCTGCTCTATGTGCATTTGGAATTGTATGTTTTATTGACTTATTTATGTCAATGACCCGGCTGGTGGCGTAGTGGCATCAGTGTCGGACCTCGGGACGAAAGGTCCCAGGTTCGAATCCAGCCGGCTCCCCTGCACGCTTTCCATCCGTGCTGTGTTACGAGCTGTTGATCTCTTTGGAAACTCACCCGGCAGAAGGCAATGGCAAACCACTGCTGTAACTTGCCTCGTACGCGGTTCCCCACTACGTCAGAGAGGTGTGGAGGGAAATCGTCCGCTAACCGGAGAAACTCCAGATCCGATATACTTTTCCTTTCCTATTTATGTTAATAAACGTCACTCCACTCTTTAAGAAAGGAAGAAGGCAGCAGAAAGGAAATTACAAACCAGTTAGCCTGATCTCAGTGGTTGGGAAGATGTTGGAGTCATATGTTAAGGATGAGGTGACAGAGTACTTGGTGACATAGAACAAGATAGTACAAAGTCAGCACGGTTTCCATCAGGCAAAATCCTGCCTGATGAACTTGTAGGAATTCTTTGAGGAGATTACAAGTATGATAGATAAAGGGGATGTCGTGGATGTTGTATATTTGGACTTTCAGAAGGCCTTTGACAAGGTGCCCACATGAGGCTGCTTACCAAGTTAAGAGCCCATGGTATTACAGGAAAGTTACTAACATGGTTAGAGCATTGGCTGATTGGTAGGAGGCAGTGAGTGAGAATAAAAGGATCCTTTTCTGGTTGGCTGCCAGTAACTAGTGGTGTTCCACAGGGGTCGGTGTTGGGACCATTTCTTTTTATGCTGTATATAAATGATT
The DNA here is from genome assembly GCF_963921235.1 of Mobula hypostoma. Taxonomy (NCBI): domain Eukaryota; kingdom Metazoa; phylum Chordata; class Chondrichthyes; order Myliobatiformes; family Myliobatidae; genus Mobula; species Mobula hypostoma. The sequence goes on along the minus strand of NC_086106.1, from coordinate 17,829,025 downwards.
TAGATGATGGAATAAATGGCTTTGTTGCCAAGTTTGCAGATGATACAAAGATTGGTGGAGGGGCAGGTAGTGTTGAGGAAATGGGTAGGCTGCAGAAGGACTTAGACAGATTAGGAGAATGGGCAAGAAAGTGGCAAATGAAATACAATGTTGGAAAGTGCATGGTCATGCACTTTGGTAGTAGAAATAAATGTGCAGACTATTTTCTAAACAGGGAGAAAATCCAAAAATCTGAGATGCAAAGGGACTTGGGAGTCCTTGTGCAGAACAACCCCAAAGGTTAACTTGCAGGTACAGTCAGTGGTGAGGAAGGCAAATGCAATGTTTGCATTAATTTCAAGAGGTCGAGAATACAAGAGCAAGGATGTGATGCTGAGGCTTTATAAGGCTCTGGTGAGGCCTCACCTTGAGTATTGTGAACTGTTTTGGGCTCCTCATGTGCTGGCATTGGAGAGGGTCCAGAGGAGATTCGCAAGGATAATTTTGAGAATGAAAGGGTTATCATATGAGGGAAGTTTGATGGCTCTGGGTCTGTACTCACTGGAATTTAGAAGCATGAGGGGGGATCTCATTGAAACTTTTCAAATGTTGAAAGGCTGAGACAGAGTAGATGTGGAGAGGACGGTGGGAGAGTTTAGGACAAGAGGGCACAGCTTCAGGATAGAGGGGCATCCATTTAAAACCGAGATGTGGAGAAATTCCTTTAGCCAGAGGGTGGTGAATTTGTGGAATTTGTTACCACAGGCAGCTGTAGAGGCCAGGTCGTTGGGTGTATTTAAGGTGGAGATTGATAGATTCTTGATTGGACATGGCATCAAAAGGGAAGAAGGATAAGAACAATCAGCCATGGTTGAATGATGGAGGAGACTCAATGGGCCAGATTGCCCAATTCTGCTCCCATGTCTTATGGTCTTATGGTAATAATTTGGTTTCTGTGCTGTGTGTGATGTACGTTGTGTGGTTCCACTGTGGTCTGTGGTCTTGTTTGGTTGTATGCATATACAGACAGATGACCATGAACTTGATCTTGAACTTTGATGATGGATGAGGAGGCCGAGCCTCCTGGAGGTACGACCGATGGTGGGGACGGGTGTGTCTGCGACGTATTGGGCTACTTGAATTGTCAAATCAGACCGAGATGCAACCAGCCATGGTACTTCCAACCCTTTCAAACACAGGCAATGCCCGTGTCTATCCCCTAGGTCACTTCAAACAAAACTTCCTGAGACCACAGTCTCCCACGCACAAAGCTACGCTGACCATCCCGAATCAACCCCTGCTTTTCCAAATGCAGGTAGATCCTACTGCTCAGAATACCCTCAGCGATGTCCCCACCACTGACGTTAGTCTGACTGGCCTGGCGTTTATGATCTCTCATTGTTTCCCTTCAAGGCATAACATTAGCCACCGTTTCAACTTCCAGATCCTCACCTGTGGCTGAAGAGGATACAAACAACTTTCATGTCACCCCAGTCATTTCTTCTATAGATTCCCCCAACACTGATAGGTACACTGAGGGGTTCGTCATCATCATCGTGGCTATCCCTCGAGGTTGAGGATGATGGTCTTCATCCTGAAGAAGTGGCCCACAGAGTGAAGACGCCTGTGCGTGTATTTGTTTCACGTGTTCTTGATGTTGCACTCCAAGAAGCACACAATACTTCACAAATCAACCAACTGATTCCAATAGCATGGAAACCACAACGATTGGAGCTGATGGATTTGTTGCAGCCTTCATCCACCTTCACAGCCGTTGAGTTTGAAGTAACTTCGTCTGCCTGTTCCACCATTGAGGTCTTGGTTGGATTGTTCTTTGTCAGGGACCTCACCCTCGAACTTACCGCCATGGGTGACCCAGCCAGGAGCATAGCACCAGATGGCATTGCTCTCGGGATCACAGGACCACACAAGCTTCTCCACCAGGACAAGGTGACAATCCATGGAGAAGCGTGGGTTTATCCACCTTTGTGTGCCTCGCATTCCCGGCTCCACACAAGCACCCTCTATGTATTCGCCAACGACCACCACTGTTGCTGGCAGAATCTCAAAGGGCGACGAGGAGGCGTACAGGAGCGAGCTAGATCTGCTGGTTGAGTGGTGCAGCAATATCAGCAAGACAAAGGAGCTGATTGTGGACTTCAGGAAGGGGAAGATGGAAGGACGCACACCAATCCTCATCGAGCTGTCAACAGCGGAAAGGGGTGAGCAGCTCCAAGTTCGTGGGTGTTGGCATTGAACTTGGGCCCCACACATCGTGCTTGGGTTTTCAGAAGGCCTTTTACAAGGTGTCACACATAGAAACATAGAAAATAGGTGCAGGAGTAGGCCATTCGGCCCTTCGAGCCTGCACCGCCATTCAGTATGATCATGGCTGATCATCCAACTCAGAACCCCGCCCCAGCCTTCCCTCCATACCCCCTGACCCCCGTAGCCACAAGGGCCATATCTAACTCCCGCTTAAATATAGCCAATGAACTGGCCTCAACTGTTTCCTGTGGCAGAAAATTCCACAGATTCACCACTCTCTGTGTGAGGAAGTTTTTCCTAATCTCGGTCCTAAAAGGCTTCCCCTTTATCCTCAAACTGTGACCCCTTGTTCTGGACTTCCCCAACATCGGAAACAATCTTCCTGCATCTAGCCTGTCCAATCCCTTTAGGATTTTATACGTTTCAATAAGATCCCCCCTCAATCTTCTAAATTCCAACGAGTACAAGCCCAGTTCATCCAGTCTTTCTTCATATGAAAGTCCTGCCATCCCAGGAATCAATCTGGTGAACCTTCTTTGTACTCCCTCTATGGCAAGGATGTCTTTCCTCAGATTAGGGGACCAAAACTTCACACAGTACTCCAGGTGTGGTCTCACCAAGGCCTTGTACAACTGCAGTAGTACCTCCCTGCTCCTGTACTCGAATCCTCTCGCTATAAATGCCAGCATACCATTCGCCTTTTTCACCACCTGCTGTACCTGCATGCCCACTTTCAATGACTGGTGTATAATGACACCCAGGTCTCGTTGCACCTCCCCGTTTCCTAATCGGCCACCATTCAGATAATAATCTGTTTTCCTATTTTTGCCACCAAAGTGGATAACCTCACATTTATCCACATTAAATTGCATCTGTCATGAATTTGCCCACTCACCTAACCTATCCAAGTCACCCTGCATCCTCTTAGCATCCTCCTCACAGCTAACACTGCCGCCCAGCTTCGTGTCATCTGCAAACTTGGAGATGCTGCATTTAATTCCCTCATCCAAGTCATTAATATATATTGTAAACAACTGGGGTCCCAGCACTAAGCCTTGCGGTACCCCACTAGTCACCGCCTGCCATTCTGAAAAGGTCCCGTTTATTCCCACTCTTTGCTTCCTGTCTGCTAACCAATTCTCCATCCACATCAATACCTTACCCCCAATACCGTGTGCTTTAAGTTTGCACACTAATCTCCTGTGTGGGACCTTGTCAAAAGCCTTTTGAAAATCCAAATATACAACATCCACTGGTTCTCCCCTATCCACTCTACTAGTTACATCCTCAAAAAATTCTATGAGATTCGTCAGACATGATTTTCCTTTCACAAATCCATGCTGACTTTGTCCGATGATTTCACCGCTTTCCAAATGTGCTGTTATCACATCTTTGATAACTGACTCCAGCAGTTTCCCCACCACCGATGTCAGGCTAACCGGTCTATAATTCCCCGGTTTCTCTCTCCCTCCTTTTTTAAAAAGTGGGGTTACATTAGCCACCCTCCAATCCTCAGGAACTAGTCCAGAATCTAACGAGTTTTGAAAAATTATCACTAATGCATCCACTATTTCTTGGGCTACTTTCTTAAGCACTCTAGGATGCAGACCATCTGGCCCTGGGGATTTATCTGCCTTCAATCCCTTCAATTTACCTAACACCACTTCCCTACTAACATGTATTTCGCTCAGTTCCTCCATCTCGCTGGACCCTCTGTCCCCTACTATTTCTGGAAGATTATTTATGTCCTCCTTAGTGAAGACAGAACCAAAGTAATTATTCAATTGGTCTTCCATGTCCTTGCTCCCCATAATCAATTCACCTGTTTCTGTCTGTAGGGGACCTACATTTGTCTTTACCAGTCTTTTCCTTTTTACATATCTATAAAAGCTTTTACAGTCAGTTTTTATGTTCCCTGCCAGTTTTCTCTCATAATCTTTTTTCCCCTTCCTAATTAAGCCCTTTATCCTCCTCTGCTGAACTCTGAATTTCTCCCAGTCCTCAGGTGAGCCACTTTCTCTGGCTAATTTGTATGCTTCTTCTTTGGAATTGATACTATCCCTAATTTCCCTTGTCAGCCACGGGTGCACGACCTTCCTTGATTTATTCTTTGAGGCTGCTTTACAAGATAAGAGCCCATGGTATTACAGGAAAGGTACAGGCATGGATAAAGTGGCAGATCGGCAGGAGGCAAAGAGTGGGAATAAAGGGGAGCTTTTTCTGGTTGGCTGCCGGTGATTTGTGGTGTTCCACAGGGTTCTGTGTTGGGACTGCTTCTTTTAACGTGAAATATCAAAGACTTGGATGATGGAATTGATGGCTTTGTTGCAAAGTTTGCAGATGATATGAAGATGGGTGGAGGGCCAGGTAGTTCTGAGGAAGTAGAGAGGCTACTGAAGGTCAAATAGATGAGAATGGCAAAGAAGTGTTGGGAAGTGTATGGTCATGCACTTTGGTAGAAGAAATGAAAGGGTTGACTATTTTCTATATGGAGAGAAAGTACAAAAATCTGAAGCACAAAGGGACTTGGGAGTCCTGCTGCAGGATCCCTTGAAGGTTAATTTGCAGGCTGAATGCAATGTTAGCATTCATTCTGAGAGGACTGCAATGTAAACCAACTTCCAAAAAATAAACACATTTTTACCAACAGACACATTTCTGTGACAACAAGGCTTAGGCTACTAAAGTGTTACAGCTGGTCAATCTTGCTGTATGCTTCCGAAACATGGACTGTAACACCAGAACTCCAAAGAAACTTAGAAGCAACAGAAATGTGGTTTCTTAGAAGAATGCTGAAAATATCATTTAGAGATAGGGTAACTAATGAGACAGTACTCCAACATGCCCATACAAAAAGATCTTTAATGAGAAGATTAAATGCGAGGAAACTTAAATTCCTGGGCCATGTCATCAGAAAGGGAGAAATAGAATGCCTTACATTATCCCTGGGAAACGCAGAAGAGGCAGGCAAAGAAGAAAATATATGGACACTGTGAAAGAACTAACAGATCCAAGTGTGCGAGATATCACTGACGCTGTGAGGATCGTTTGATATGGAGTGCCATGATCGCCCAAGCGTGTAACAAGCAAGGCACAAGAAGAAGAATGTAAGAGCAAGGACATAATGCTGAGACTTTATAAAGCCTTGGTGAAGCCCAACTTGGAGTAATGTGAGTAGTTTGGGCCGTTTATCTTAGAAAGGATGTGCTGTAACTGGAGAGGTTCACAAAAATGATTCCAGGATTCAACAGCTTGTCATACGAAGAGTCTTTGATGGCTCTGGGTTTGTCTTCACTAGAATTCAGAAGAATGAGGGGTGACCTCATTGAAACGCCTGGTTCATCTGGTGATCTGAAGGTCGCTAGTTCGAGCCTCAGCTGTGGCAGCGTGTTTGTACCCTTGAGCAAGGCACTTAATCACACATTGCTCTAGTCTGTGCGAGGAGTGGCGCCCCACACAGGCTTCCAATCTGCGCCTTGTAAGGCATGAAAATGCCCAACGCAGGCCTCTCATGGTCTGAGTCAACGTTCCCTCCCTCCTCATTGAAACCTATTGAATGGTGAAAGCCCTTGACAGAGTGGATGTGGAGAGGACGTTTCCTATGGTGGGGGGGTCTAAGACCAGAGGACACAGCTTCAGAATAGAGGGACGTCCATTTAGAACAGAGATGGGGAGGAATTTCTTTCGCCAGAGAGTGATGAATCTGTGGAATTCTTTGCCACAGGCATCTGTGGAGGTCAAGTCATTATGTATATCTAAGGCAGGGGTTGATAGATTCCTGATTGTTCAGGGCATGAAGGGATACGGGGATATGGGGCTGAGAGGAATATCGGGTTAGCCACGATGGAAATGACAGAGCAGACTCAATGGGCCAAATGGCCCAATTCTGCTCCTATATCATACGGTCTTGTGGAGATTTGGTATGTCACCAAAGACCACCAAGTTTCTGCAGATGTACGGTGGAGAGCATTCTGACTGGTTCCATCACCACCTGGTGTAGAGGCTCCAATACCGAGAGTTGGAGACTGGTCCGTTTCCATCACGGGCTCAACCCTCCCCCCACCGAGGGCATCCGCAAGAGACAGTGCCTCATGACAGCATCCATCACTGAAGATCCTCACCATCCGGGACGTGCCCTCTTCTCGTTACCACCATGAGGGTGGAGATAGGGCAGCCTGAAGACCCTCACTCAACGGTTTAGGAAAAACTTCCTCTCTGACATCAGATTTCTGAACTCTCCGTGAACCAACGAACAATACTTGATTATTATTTTATTTAACACTATTTATTTTGTAATTTATAGTATTCTTATGTCTTTGTAAGACAACAGATTTCCCAACCTATCTTCCGATCTGATTCTGATCGATGGCGCGGCCAACATCTCTACTTCCAGGACGGACCGTGTCTGCACAGCCCAGACCGTCCGTCCAGGCCTCGCCCTGATCTTGTAGCCTCACGCAGGGATTAGCACGCCGGTCCCACGGGGCAACTGCGGAACATTTTTCCTTTCGTGAAGCCCGAAAGGTTTGGCAAGGACACGGGCGTTCTCTCCAGCCCCTGGCGTGCGGTATCCCGGCTCCGCACGGGCGAAGCCTACAGACTCCCGTCGGCCTGGCTTTTCTGCTTTGCGTAACGCCACTCTCTCCCTGACAATCTGCAGGGGGAGTGTGGGGGCGGGGTGGTTAAGAGAGGAAAGGGCACAGAGACGGGGAGGGGTGTAGGGGAGGGAGAAGGTCACGGAGACGGGGAGGGGTGTGGGGGAGGGAGAGGGTCACGGAGACGGGGAGGGGTGTAGGGGAGGGAGGGGGTCACGGAGACGGGGAGGGGTGTAGGGGAGGGAGAGGGTCCCGGAGACGGGGAGGGGTGTAGGGGAGGGAGGGGGTCACGGAGACGGGGAGGGGTGTAGGGGAGGGAGGGGGTCACGGAGACGGGGAGGGGTGTACGGGAGGGAGAGGGTCACGGAGACGGGGAGGGGTGCAGGGGAGGGAGAGGGTCACGGAGACGGGGGGTGTAGGGGAGGGAGGGGGTCACGGGGACGGGGAGGGGTGTAGGGGAGGGAGGGGATCACGGAGACGGGGGGTGTAGGGGAGGGAGAGGGTCACGGAGATGGGGAGGAGTGTAGGGGAGGGAGGGGATCACGGAGATGGGGAGGGGTGTGGGATAGGGAGGGGGTCACGGAGATGGGGAGGGGTGTAGGGGAGGGAGGGGATCACGGAGACGGGGGGGTGTAGGGGATGAAGAGGGTCACGGAGACCGAGGGGTGTAGGGGAGGGAGGGGGTCATGGAGACGGGGAGGGGTGCAGGGGAGGGAGAGGGTCACGGAGACGGGGAGGGGTGTAGGGGAGGGAGAGGGTCACTGAGATGGGGAGGAGTGTAGGGGAGGGAGGGGATCATGGAGATGGGGAGGGAGGGGGTCATGGAGATGAGGAGGGAGGGGGTCACGGAGATGGGGAGGGGTGTAGGGGAGGGAGGGGGTCACGGAGGCAGAGGTAGATGGGGAGGGGTGTAGGGGAGGGAGAGAGTCACGGAGATGGGGAGGGGTGTAGGGGAGGGAGGGGGTAACGGAGATGGGGAGGGGTGTAGGGGAGGGAGGCGATGGGGAGGGACGTAGGGGAGGGAGGGGGTAACGGAGATGGGGAGGGGTGTAGGGGAGGGAGAGGGTCACGGAGATGGGGAGGGGTGTAGGGGAGGGAGGGGGTCACTGAGATGGGGAGGAGTGTAGGGGAGGGAGGGGGTAACGGAGATGGGGAGGGGTGTAGGGGAGGGAGGCGATGGGGAGGGGTGTAGGGGAGGGAGAGGGTCATGGAGATGGGGAGGGGCGTAGGGGAGGGAGGGGGTAACGGAGATGGGGAGGGGCGTAGGAGAGGGAGGGGGTAACGGAGATGGGGAGGGGTGTAGGGGAGGGAGGGGTCAGGGAGATGGGGAGGGGCGTAGGGGAGGGAGGGGGTAACGGAGATGGGGAGGGGTGTAGGGGAGGGAGGGGGTCAGGGAGACAGAGGGATGTGGGGGTGGGGGGGGTCACAGGGAATCACATTCACTCTTCTCCCTCAACCCTCTTCCTTCCCCTTTCACCTTTTCTCCTCGGCTCTCTCTCGCACTCTCTGTTTCTTGTCCTCTCTTCTCTCTCCCACACTCTCTCTTGCCGTCCCTCCTCTTTCTCTCTCCCCTTCCTTTTCCTTATTATCTCTCTACCCCTCCCTCTCCCTATCTTCCCTTCCTCTTCCCCCATTTCTCTTCCCTCTTTATCTGTCATTCTCCCTCCCTCCTCTCAATCTCTCTACCCTCTATTCTGTTTCTCTCTCTCTCTCCCCCTCATCTTCATTCCTCTCCCTCCTTCTGTCACACTCTCCCTTCGCCTCAATCTTCCCCTCCCGTGCTGTGACGCAGGCATGCCGTGTTTCATCCTGTCTGTCAGCGGACACGCTGTGATTAATGAATCAGCCCTTCTCACCCCTGTGAGATGGGAATGAGTTCAGGGATGAGACAGGGAGAGATTACCTCAGATTTTACGTCAGTGAAACACTCCCCTACATCCCTCCCTGTCTCCGTGACCCCCTCGCCCCCCGCACCCCTCCTTGTTTCTGTAACCTCCTCCCTCCCCTCCGTGCCTCCCCCTCCCCATCTCTGTGTCTTGGCTGTAGCCGTCCCGGTCTCTGTTCTCCCTCCCTCCTAGTTTCTGTGCACCCCCGCCCTGTCACCGTGCCCTTTCGGTGACCCGCTCCGCCCTGCCAGGGAATGTTGGCTGAGATGGCAAAGTGTGAATCGCCGGGGGAACGGAGCAGATGCTTGGGAGTTTGGGAATTGTTTTCTCCCGGTCACTCGTGGCAGGTGGAACGATTCGACCTGCGAGAAGGAGGGCCGGAGGGAGGGAGGGAGGGGTGTGGCAGAGAGAGAGATGCCAAGGGTATAAAAAAAAGAGGTGGTGGGAGAGAGGGTGAGGGGAAGGAAGGGGTGCAGATAGAGAGAGGAGTGAAAGGGGAAAAAGGGAGATGAAGGGGGGAAATGGCACCTTCTCTCACACCCCCCCTTCCTTCTCAGCGATTCTGTCACCCTGCCTGTCCCCATCGGTAGGGCGGTGACGATCCTACACTGCCCTACCCCACGGCACCCTTCCATTCCTGACCCCATTCTAAGTTCACTCCTGTTACGTTTAAACATGACGGAGTTCCCGCGTCCCGCCCCGAACCGACCCTCCCCTTTAAATCGAGGCCTGCCAAGGTCCCAGCTGTCATCTTGGTCACAGCCTTCCCACCCCGAACTCATTTCAGTCGCTACTGAGCCACGGGGATCCGCGTCCAGGGAGAGCGGCCGCTGACACGCGCTTTGCCAGCAAACTCTTCAGGGACTGAAAAAGAAAATCCTAATTATTTTTGCCCAGGGTGGAATCTGTTCTTGACGCAGCCTGTCCGCGGCCACGGCGTTGCAATTAATCTGTTATCTCTCTCCAACTCTCTCTCTCTGAAAAGCAGGATAAAATTTATTCCTGGAACCCTGCATAGTTCTGCAAAGTTTGGAAAACTTCCACCGTCCAGAAGCGTTCTGTGTGGTTCTGTAGATGTTTTGTAGAGTGCACTACAGTTCGGTTTCGAAAAGTTTTTAGGAGTTCTGAAAAGTTCCGAGAAGTAAAAGTTCTGAAATGAAAGTTCTAAACATTCTGAAAAGTCGTGAAAGGTTTTGAAGATTTCTGAAAAGTTTTTAAAGTTGAGAATATTTTGAAAAAAAAAGTTACTTTTCGAAAGTTTCAAACAAAACTTTTCTTCGGAGAGTTGACAGAGCGGACTGAGGAGGGTTCTGTGGGGCTGAGGCCGGTGTTGGCAGAAGATCTGAAAGGGCTGTCCCCTTCTCCGTTTGTCACCGATGACTCGAGGTACCGAGGTGGGGAGGCGGCCGGAGGCGGCGATCGGACCGGGCGGACCGGGGACAAAGCCGGCGGCGCCGCTGGGACCCTGGCAACGATGCCTGCGTTGTCTCAGCGGTTGCAGCCCGTGTTTCAAGAAAAGCAGCGGGAACTACGATATGGGCGGGGACCGGCAGGACGGAGCGTCGACAGCGGTGGATGAAGGTCGGGTCTGAGGGAAGTGGGGAGGGGTTCGGGCTGTCCTGTCACACTCCCATTCACCCTCACCCCCAACCCCTCCCACCTCTCCACCCCTCTCTCCTCACCCTACCCTCCTCTCTCACCCCGGACCCCCTCACCCATCGCATCCCACCTCCTCCTCCTCTCCACTTCCCCTCACCCCCATTCCCCAAACCCCTTGACCCTCTCTCCCCCTCTGGTACCCCTCACCTTCTCTCCCCTCTCTCCCTTACCCAGTCTCTCTCCCTCTTCATCTCTCCCACCCACCTCTCTCGGTCTCGCCCCCTCTCTCCCTATCCCCTCTTTCTTCCTCCTCTCCCCTCTATCCTCCCTTCCCACTTCCCCTTCCCCCTCCCTCCCTCTCTCTCCCCTTTCTCCTCCCCTCTATCCTCCTCCCCCACCTCTCTATCCTCCCCCCCACCTCTCTATCCTCCCCCTCCCCTCCCCCTCTCCACCTCCCTCTCCTCCGCCGTCTGTCCCCTCCCCTCTCTGTTCCGCACTCCTGACAACTCTTTCTCTCTCCACTCCCCCCCCCAATCAGGAGCGGGCCAGCAGGTCACCTCCCTGGACCTTCAGGCCGGAGACAACAAGGAGAGACACCACACCCAGGACTTCGACTATGAGGAGCTGATCATTCGCCGGGGCTTCCCCTTCCAGATGGGGGTGACCCTCAGCTGCCCCTTTGACCGCCAGTCCGACCCCCTGCAGATGGAGCTCAGCACTGGTGAGTTGCATCTCATGACGGGGCGTCCAGCAACCTCCCCTTTCACGGGGTGGGGGGGGCGGTGTGGGGAAGAGAGTGCAGAGCCTGGCAGGACTCCCATGGGCAGTGAAAGTCTGTGTGACGGTGGTGGTGGGGTGGGGGCCAAGTGTAGGCCCAGTGACTGGGTTAGGGTCTGGTTCTAGAACTGGATCTCTCATGACCCTCTCACCTCGCCCCCTCCCCCTTCCCCTCTCAACATCCCCATCTCCTACCCTCCCCATCACCTCTCCATCTCCCCTCCCTCCCCCTCAGTTCCCCCAAACCCTTATCCCTACCTCCCTCCCTCCCCAACTCCTCCTCTCCCACTACATCTCCTTCACCTCCCCTCCTACCTCCTTGGCTTCACTCACCCCCATGTCCCCTCACCGCCCTCTCCTCCTTTTCTCCCTCCCCTCCTTCCTCTCTCAACGTTACCGTCCTCCTCACTTCCCTTTCCCTCTCTCCTCCCATCTGTATGTGGCTGTGGTGTCTTTAACACCCTTGGGTGGTGTGACTGTGTGTGACGAGTTCCACAGTCACATTGTTCTCTCTCTCTGTCTTTCTCTCTCTCTCTATCCTCCCTCTCTCTCTGTCCCTGTCCCTGTCCCCCGTCCCAGGGACCCATTCCCTGAACATCACCCCTGACTGGAAGCCTCTGATGCCCATAAAGTTGAAAGGGGTGAAATTGGATGCGGCTGAATTGCCTTTCGGATTTTGTCCTAACCTCTCCTCCTCTCCTCCCTCCACCCCTCTCCCCCAGGCAACAACCCCCAGCTGGCAAAGGGGACTCTGGTGGTGTTGACTCTGGACAGTGAGCCGGAGCCAGGGGAATGGGCTCTGGCACTGAAGGCGATTAGCGATGGGGGCCGCACGCTCGCCCTCACCGTCCATGTTCCTGCGGACTGTCCCATCGGACGATACCGACTTTCCGTCTCGGCGAGGGCGGGACAGAAGCAGGAGGCTGCTCTCTACGTACTTTTCAACCCCTGGTGCACAGGTAGGTCACGCAACCTCAAAGCAAAAGCTGACTTTATCACAGATGCACAGGTGCAATGCAAAACTCACTTGTAGCAGCATCGCAGGCACGGCGCATCAGATAAACGGCATTCACAAGACAGCTAAACATACTGTAAATTATGCACGATTTTACAAGAAAAAATAAAAACACTGTTGTACAAGGTGGCCACAGTTTCGTCAGACTGAGGTGGTGACTGGGTTTGTCCCACAAGCACGAGAAAGTCTGCCGATGCTGAAAATCCAATGAAAATCCAAAGCAACACACACAAAATGTTGTGAGTGCTACATTTTGGAAGGGCTAATCAAAACAGGACATACATGGTAAATGGTAGGGCAATGAGGAATGCAGTAGAACAGAGGGATCTGGGAATAATGGTGCATAGTTCCCTGAAGGTGGAATCTCATGTGGATAGGGTGGTGAAGAAAGCTTTCGGTTTGCTGGCCTTTATTAATCAGAGCATTGAGTATAGGAGTTGGGATGTAATGTTGAAATTGTAGAAGGCATTGGTGAGGCCAAATTTGGAGTCTTGTGTACAGTTCTGGTCACCGAATTATAGGAAAGATGTCAACAAAATTGAGAGAGTACAGAGGAGGTTTACTAAAATGTTGCCTGGGTTTCATCACCTAAGTTACAGAGAAAGTTTGAACAAGTTAGGTCTTTAGTCTTTGGAGCGTAGAAGGTTGATGGGGGACTTGATAGAGGTGTTTAAAATTATGAGGGGGATTGATAGAGTTGACGTGAATAGGCTTTTTCCATTGAGAGTGGGGCAGATTCAAACAAGAGGACGTGAGTCGAGAGTTAGGGGGCAAAAGTTTAGGGGTAACATGAAGGGGAACTACTTTACTCAGAGAGTGGTAGCTGTGTGGAACGAGCTTCCAGCAGAAGTGGTTGAAGCAGGTTCAATATTGTCGTTTAAAGTTAAATTGGACAGCTATATGGACAGGAAAGGAATGGAGGGTTATGGGCTGAGTGCAGGTCGGTGGGACTAGGTGAGAGTAAGAGTTCAGCACGGACTAGAAGGGCCGAGATGGCCTGTTTCTGTGCTGTAATTGTTATATGGTTATATGGTTAAAATGCTGGAGGAACTCAGCAGGCCAGGCAGCATCTGTGGGAAAAAAAAGTACAGTCGATGTTTCGAGCCGAGATACTTAATCAGGACTGCAATAAAGAGAGTAGGAAGGTGGGGCGGGGGGGGGGGGAGAGGAAGGAGTATTAGGTGGTAGGAGATAGGTGGAGGGGGGAGGGGCTGAAGTAAAGAGATGGAAAGTCGATTGGTAAAGAGATACAGGGCTGGAGAAGGGGGAATCTGATAGGGGAGGACAGGAGGCCATGGAAGAAAGAAAAGGGGGAGAGGCACCAGAGGGAGGTGATGAGCAGGGAAGGCGAGAGACGGAAATGGGAATGGGGAAAGGTGAGGGGGGGCGCTATTACTGGAAGTTCAAGAAACCGATGTTCCAGAGTTTGTTAGGGTTGTTCCGGTTGGTTCCAGAACCTAATGGCTGACGGAGAATAGCATCAGGGTTCCTGAACCTGGCGCTGTGGGACGTCAGGCCTCTGTACCCCCTGCCCGGTCGGAGATGGCCCGACCCGAATGGCGGGGGGCGCCCTCGATAGCGGGCGTTGCCCCCTTAAGGCAGCGCCTGCTGCAGATAACTCCCGAGGAGGGGAGAGAGGGGAGGGATGAGCCCGCGGCTGGGGCGGAACCCGCGAATCTCTCTGCAAGAGGTGTTCCGGCGCGTTGGAATTGCCCCCGATCGGGGTCGGGACACTCTCAATGGGACAGCGGCAGAAGTTTGCCAGAATGTTGGCGTCGGTCCTGACGAGCTATCGGCACAGGGCCGAAGTTTGTCGCGCACACTGCGGTCAGCTGGAATGGAGCAAAGCGGTAACGAAGCAGCATTCAATGTGAAATCTACTTAAAACGTGCAGGCACAGATCACGGGCCGGCTCATTGTCTGTTCAGGAATCTGGCAGAAGCTGTTCCTGAACCGTTGACTGTGTGTCTCCAGGCTCCCGTGCCTCCTCCCTGATGTCAGTAGTAAGAAAAATTCCTGTGGGGGGGGTCCTTTAATATAGATGCCGCCTCTTTAAGGCGTCGCCTTTTGAAGATGCTGGGGTGGGTCTTGCCAATGATGGAGCCTGGGGGAGTTTGCAGCCCTCTGCGGCTTCTCCCCTGATCCTGAGCAGTGACCCCTCCACACCACACGGTGTTAGCAACTTAAAGTTACCCAACTCTCCCCAGCGCAAGCTCTCCCTCCTCCCCCTCCAAGAAGTCTTTAGTTCTCATCGACGCCGAGTGAGAGATTCTGGTTGTGTGGCCTCGCTCGCCCAGGCGAGCTAAACCCGGGGAACAATCCCCGGGCCCCTGTTGCTGGGGGAGGGGGTGGGGGGAGTTGGACAGCATCCAAACACAGTGAGGAGAGGCCGGAGGCTGTCAAATGTACCCGCCCCGCTTCCCTCTCCCTTTCTGTGAAATCGGGACTCTCACAGTTAACGGCGGGGCCCTGGGGAGCCTTGTAGAACAGAAGGACCCGGGAGTTCATGGACCACAGAACGGTACAGGCCCTTCAGCCCACAATGTTGTGCCATCCCAGATCGATCTAACCGCCCTCCCCCACCATTTTTCTATCATCCCTGTGCCTGTCTCAGAGGCCGTCAACGTCCCTAATGTATCTGCCTCTGTCACCAGCCCCGGCCGAGCGTTCCGCACATCCACCACTCTGTGTGAAAAAAATCTACCTCTGACACCCCCCCCCACCCCAATACTTTCCTCCAATCACCTTAAATTTATCTCCTTTTGAATTAGTCATTTCCACGCAGGGTAAATGGTACTCGATCTATGCCTCTAATCATCTTGTACACCTCTATCAAATCTCCTCTCGCTCCCTCCTCCCCAAAGTGAAAAGCTCGGGCTGGCTCAGTCTGTCCTCATAAAACACGCTTCCTAATCCAGGCAGCATCCTGGCAAATCTTCTCTGCACCATCCCTAATCCAGGCAGCATCCTGGCAAATCTCCTCTGTACCCTCCCTAATCCAGGCAGCGTCCTGGCTAATCTCCTCTGCACCATCCCTAATCCAGGCAGCATCCTGGCAAATCTCCTCTGCACCATCCCTAATCCAGGCAGCGTCCTGGCGAATCTCTTCTGTACCCTCCCTAATCCAGGCAGCGTCCTGGCAAATCTCCTCTGCACCCTCCCTAATCCAGGCAGCATCCTGGCAAATCTCCTCTGCACCATCCCTAATCCAGGCAGCGTCCTGGCGAATCTCTTCTGTACCCTCCCTAATCCAGGCAGCGTCCTGGCAAATCTCCTCTGCACCCTCCCTAATCCAGGCAGCATCCTGGCCAGTCTCCTCTGTACCCTCCCTAATCCAGGCAGCGTCCTGGCAAATCTCCTCTGTACCCTCCCTAATCCAGGCAGCATCCTGGCTAATCTCCTCTGCACCCTCCCTAATCCAGGCAGCATCCTGGCTAATCTCCTCTGCACCATCCCTAATCCAGGCAGCGTCCTGGTGAATCTCCTCCACTCCCTCCCTAATCCAGGCAGCGTCCTGGTGAATCTCCTCTGCATCCTCCCTAATCCAGGCAGCGTCCTGGCCAGTCTCCTCTGCACCCTCCCTAATCCAGGCAGCATCCTGGCAAATCTCCTCTGCACCCTCCCTAATCCAGGCAGCGTCCTGGCAAATCTCCTCCGCTCCCTCCCTAATCCAGGCAGCATCCTGGCAAATCTCCTCTGCACCCTCCCTAATCCAGGCAGCGTCCTGGTGAATCTCCTCTGCATCCTCTCTAAACCATCCACACCCTTCCCATAATGAGGCTACCAGATCTGAACGTAATACTCCAAGGCCAAAGTTTTATGCAACATTACCTCAATCCCCCAACTAATGAAACCCCACCTTCTTTGTGCCTTGTTAACCGCTGCAGCATAAAAACCAGGAGCAACGGGCTCCGGGACAGCTTCTCCCACCAGGCCACAAGACTGATTAACTCACGCTGATCGGAGTGTATTTCTATGTTACATTGAGTATCCTATTTATTATAGATTACTATAAATTGCAAATTGCACATTTAGACGGAGACGTAACCTAAAGATTTTTACTCCTCGTGTACGTGAAGGATGTAAGAAATGAAGTCAATTCAATTCGACTTGTGCTGTAACCTTGAGGGATATTTGGATAAATTGGATAGATACGTGGATGGGAGAGGTCTGGAGGGTTGTAGACTAGGTGCAGGTCAATGGGACGAGCGGAATAAAGTTTCGGCACAGATTAGAAGGGCCGAATGGCCTGCTTTCTGTGCTGTAGTGTTCTATGATCCCTGGACATGGATTCCAAGATCCCTCTGTTCCTCCACTCTGTTAATTAACCCTATACCCCACCTTCCAAAGTGAATCAGTTCAAAGTCCGGATTGAAGTCCGCCTGTCACTTCTCAGCCTGGCTCTGCGCCCTGTCAATGTCTCACTGTGACCTATGACAGCCTTTCCCACCATCCTGAACACCACGTCCCCCGCAAACTTACTAACCCGTGCACCCCCCCGCCCAGTTAATGGCGGGGTGGGGGCAGTTCTTCAACCAAGCAAGGCACAGTAATGGTTCCCTGAAGGCGATGTCACGGGGGAGATGGTGGGACGGTGGTGGGGGCGGAGGTGAAGAAGGCGATGTCACGAGGGAGATGGTGGGGACGGGCGGGGGTGAAGAAGGCGTATGGCACGCTGGCCTTCATCGGTCGGGCCACCGAGTACATGAGCTGTGATGTTTGTTGCAGTCGAACAAGATGGCGGTGAGGACGCGCAATTACTGTGTTCAGTTTTGGTCGCCTGGCTGAACTGGAGAGAGGGCAGGGGAGGTTTCTGGGGATGTTGTTGGGAGTGAATTCCGGACAGTTGTTGTGCAGGGTGGGGCGTTATTCCTTGGATAGGCTGACAGTATAGAGGTGTATAGAACCACGAGGGGCACAGATAGGGTGAACGCACACAGGCTTGGGGAATCTCAAACCAGTGGAAACAGGTTTAAGGTGAGGGGGGAGAGGTTTAATGGAGACCCGAGGGGCAACTTTTTCACCCCACCCAGAGGTCGGTCCGTATTTGGAACGAGCTGCCGGAGGAAGTGTTGAAGTAGGTACATTAACAACATTTTAAAGGAACTTTGACAAGAAGGGTTTAGAACAGGGGTTACCCAACCTTTTTAATGCTGTGGACCCCCACCACTGACCAGAGGGCGTAAGACTGCAGGGTGGGACGCCTGGTTCAGTTAGATATGGGCCCAATGTGTGTAGGTGGGACTGGCTCAGCACAGGCAATCTGGGACAAAGGGCCTGTTTTCCTGCTCTCTGACCTGGTGACACTGACAGGCAGAGAGCTACATCACCCCTCTTTCCCCTCCTCTCTTGCCCACCCTTCTTTTCCTCTTCCCCACCCCTGTCTACCTCCCCCTCCTCTCTTCCCCTCCCCTCTCTCTCCCCTTCTAGGAAAACAGATTATTATTAGGAAAACAGATTATTATCTGAATGGTGGCCGATTAGGAAAAGGGGAGGTGCAACGAGACCTGGGTGTCATTATACACCAGTCATTGAAAGTGGGCATGCAGGTACAGCAGGCGGTGAAAAAGGCGAATGGTATGCTGGCATTCATAGCAAGAGGATTCGAGTACAGGAGCAGGGAGGTACTACTGCAGTTGTACAAGGCCTTGGTGAGACCACACCTGGAGTATTGTGTGCAGTTTTGGTCCCCTAATCTGAGGAAAGACATCTTTGCCATAGAGGGAGTACAAAGAAGGTTCACCAGATTGATTCCTGGGATGGCAGGACTTTCATATGAAGAAAGACTGGATGAACTGGGTTTGTACTCGTTGGAATTTAGAAGATTGAGGGGGGATCTGATTGAAACGTATAAGATCCTAAAGGGATTGGACAGGCCAGATGCAGGAAGATTGTTCCCGATGTTGGGGAAGTCCAGAACGAGGGGTCACAGTTTGAGGATAGAGGGGAAGCCTTTTAGGACCGAGATTAGGAAAAACTTCTTCACACAGAGAGTGGTGAATCTGTGGAATTCTCTGCCACAGCAAACTGTGGAGGCCAGTTCATTGGCTATATTTAAGAGGGAGTTAGATATGGCCCTTGTGGCTACAGGAGTCAGGGGGTATGGAGGGAAGGCTGGGGCGGGGTTCTGAGTTGGATGATCAGCCATGATCATAATAAATGGTGGTGCAGGCTCGAAGGGCCGAATGGCCTACTCCTGCACCTATTTTCTATGTTTCTATCTTCCCCGCACCTCTCTCTTCCCCCTCTCCTCCCACCCTCCCCTCTTTGCCCCTCTCTCTTCCCCACCCCTCTCCCTCTCCTCTCCTCCCACCCTCCCACCTTTCTCTTCTCCATCCCTCTCCCCCTTCCTCTCCTCCCACAATCCCCTCTCTCACCCCTCCTCTCTTGCCCACCCTTCTTTTCCTCTTCCCCTCCCCTGTCTACGTCTCCCTCCTCTCTTCCCCTCCCTTCTCTCTCCCCTCTTATCTTCCCCGCACCTCTTTCTTCCCTCTCTCCTCCCACCCTCCCCTCCGCTCTTCCCCACCCCACTCCCCGGACTGGGTCTCGGGTTTCCTGGGGCTGTGTTTGTAAAGAGTGTTTATCGGTTGCCATGGCGACAGACCGGCGTGGCCCAGCTGCAGACAGGAAGCGGCATTGGGAAATCACATCCCGTCACAGACTTCCCGGACACACCGGGCCGGGACTGGGGAGAGGTGTAGGGGAGGGAGGGAGGGGCTCACGGAGATGGGAAGAGGTGTACCGGAGGGAGGGAGGTGATCAGGGAGTTGGGGAGGGGTATAGGGGAGGGAGGGAGGGGGTCACAGAGACAAGGAAGGGTGCATTGGAGGGGGGGTCACGGAGGTGCAGAGGTGTGTTGGGGACGGAGGGAATCACGGATAGGGAGGGGTGTAGGGGAGGGAGGGTTTCATGGAGGTGGAGAGGGATGTAAGGGTCACGGACACGGGGAGGGTTGTAGGGGAGTGAGGGGTCATGGAGGTGGAGAGGTGTGTAGGGGAGGGAGGGGCTCACGGAGATGGGGAGGGAGGGTTTCATGGAGGTGGAGAGGGGTGTACGGGAGGGATAGGGTCACGGAGATGGGGAGGGGTGTAGGGGAGGAGGGGTCACGGAGGTGGAGAGGTGTAGGGGAGGGAGGGGAGGATGGAGACATTTAGGGGTGTAGGGAAGGAAGAGGGTCAGAGATGATTAGAGGTGGATGGGAGAGAAGGGGTCGCGGAGACAGGGAGGGAGGGAGGGAATCATGGAGACGGGGAGGTGCAGTGGAGGGAAGGCGTTATGAAGACGGATAGGGAGGGTTTTCTCCTTGGATGAGCTGCCCCTGTTAGGATGAGAGTGACGATGGACACCCAGGGGTGGACGTTTCTGTGTCTCATCTCAGGGTCTGATGGGTTCAAGTCATGTTCCAGTCTCTGCAGATCCAGTCTAGGGTTTACTGACCTCCTCCATTCAATTCCTGGGCCTTTCCTTCCAATCCGGAGATCCAGCCCAGGTTTTCTTTGATTCCCACCCCATCGCTGAGGGTTTTAACAGGGTGCCCCCTTCTCACATTCACTCAGTTAGTGTAGTCCGCAGTTGAAAATGTTCACTCTGTCCCCACGAAATGCTGGAGGAACTCAGCAGCATGTATGGAAAAGAGTAACCCGTCGACACTGAGGGCCGAGACCCCGCATCAGACTGTGCTCTTTTATTTCATAAGTGCTGCTGAGTTCCTCCAGCATTTTGTGTGTGTTGCTCGGATTTCCAGCATCTGCAGATTTTCCCTTGTTTGTGTTTCACTCCATTACCACCCCCCTCCCCCAGTCCTGCTAACTTCCCGCTGAATCTTGGCGGAATCCGGTTTACTATCACAGTGACGTGAAGTTTATTTTTACAAATTTGTGGCAGCAGTTCCATGTATATAATTATTATAAATGACAGAATCAGGTTTAATATTACTGGGATTTGTTGCTAAATTGCGGCAAAACATTAAAAAAAACTATAAATTACAATAAGAAATATTTATTTTAATTAAATGAGTTGCGCAAAAAAAGAACCGAAACTATTGCGGCGGCGCACATGGGGGTTCGTTGTCCATTCAGAAATCTGACGGCAGAGGGGAAGAAGCTGTTCCTGAAACGTTGAGTGTGTCTCTTCGGGGCTCCTGTACCTCCTCCCTGCTGGTAGTAACGAGAAGAGGGCACGTCCCGGGTGAAGGGGGTCCTTAATGATGGGCGCCGCCTTCCTCAGTGCTGGCTGAGTTTGCAACTCTCTGCAGATTTTTCTGACCCTGTGCAGTGCCTCCCGGCCCCACCACCCACACCAGACAGTGATGCGGCCCGTTAGAATCCACGGGTCATCTGTCGAAATTTGCAAAGGTCTTTGGTGACGAACCAAAGTCCGAATGACATGCTGCCGCGCCTTCGTTGCAGCCGCCGGGCCCAGAATAGATTTCCAGCGAAACTAACACTCAGGAACTTAGAAACTACCCACCCCGTGCACTTCTGACCCCAGAATCAGAACTGGTGCGTGCTCCCTCAACTTCCCCTTTCTGAAGCCCGCAATCCATTCCTTGGACTTACTGACGCCGGGTGCAATCGTTGACCCAGCGCCACTCGGCCAGCTGGTCTGGTCTACCTCTCTCCTGTACGCCTCCTTGTCTCCTTCCGAAACTCTGCCAGCGATAGGCGTGACCGCCAGCAGATTGTATGGATGGCCCGGCCACACAGTCGAGGGTACCGAGAGAGTAGAGCAGTGGGCTAAGCACAGCTCCCCGCGGCACTAAGTAAATGGTGCAATAAAGGAACGATTATTTAGTATTCCTGGGTTCGTGAACCCTTTCCCCTTTGGTGGAGAGGATGAACCTGTTCCTAAATCACTGAGTGTAGGTCTTCAGGCTCCTGTACCTCCGCCCTATGTACAAGCCCAGAGCGATTCAACACGCCTCAGACGTTAACCCTTTCACTCCCAGGATCATTCTCCCATACCAGCACATCCTCTCCTACGGCACTCCAAATGTAGTCAGACCAATGCCTGATGCGCCCTTGCTACCGCAGAGGGGACGTGCCGGAGGGTGAGTGGTCGGTGCCGCCCTCCTGAGGCACCACCTCTTGTAGATGCCCCCGACGGTGGGGCGGGTTGTGCCCGTGATGGGGCTGGGTGGGCGAGCCTACGACCCTCTTGTGTACGAGCCTCCATATGGGACAGCGATGCAACCAGTCAGGATGCTGTCCGACGTACTTCTGCAGAAACCTGCCGGAGTCTTCTGGTGACGTTCCCGACTCCAGCTCCAGATGTTACCGCTTCCCCCTTCCCTGTTCCTTCTAAGCAATCCAGGTTTTACTGCCAGCCCTCATTTTAATCCAGTCCGGGTTTTGCCACTTCTTCCAATGCATCGCCAACTCCGGTCCGGGTTTTACTTGCAACCCTTTAGAAAATCACGGGGAAGTGAAAGAAGAAAATCTCCGCACAGTGAAATAAATCTCAGACAAATTGATACAGGAAATTAAACGTATCCCTTTAAGACGCCAGGACCCGAATCCTGGGGTCCAAAGGGAACTGGCAGAAGAGATGATTGGTTGTAATCTTGGGAAATTCCCTAAATTCTGGAGTGATCCTAGGGGATCAGGATTCAGGAACATAGCACAAATGCAGAGGACAATTGGATGCAGATTGCTCCTGACACATTCACCTGATCACAGTGTGTAAGAATGTTAAGGGTAGGGAATGGTAGGTGTTATGTTTCAGGACTTCCAGAACGCTTTTGATAAATTCCTTTTAAAGCTTTTGAGAGTGGGAACTTGATGGAGAAGGGAGAGTTTCATTAACTGGATCATTTTCTACCCGTCAGTCAGTGTTGAGGATATACCCAATTGGAGTGAATAAGCCGGGGGGGGGGGTGAGTGAGGGGATGTGGTCACAATTATTAATATGCTTGGATTTAAACTAACTGCCCCCGATCACTAAAATCCGCAGGTCCACCCAATGTTTACACCTGCTCCTCTAACCCATGGGGACTGATCCGTGTTTTATTTGCTGCCTACAATCCAATCCGTAGATCCAGTCCTGGTTTTGTTCGAACCCCAACCCCTGATTCCAAGCCTCTGAGCTGGATTTTGTCAAGCCCTTCCACAGATACTGGGATCTGGTCCTGGTTTTGCTTATTCCCTCTGATCCCCGTACAGAAACGCAAACAACAGGAATTCTGCAGATGCTGGAAATTCAAGCAACACACATCAAAGTTGCTGGTGAACGCAGCAGGCCAGGCAGCATCTCTAGGAAGAAACTGTACAGAAACTGCTACTCTTGTTGCTTTCTTCACTCCTTTCGGTTCCGGTTTTGTTTACTTTTTACTATCTCTCCCCCATCCCCCCATGCTTCCCCCTCTCCCCCTCCCCCCCACACCATTCCTTGACGGTAAATTAAATTCCTTTAAATTTATTCCTTTAAGATGCTTAAACGTGAATCCTGGGATCCAAAAGGAATTGGTTGTAGTCTTGGGAGATTCTCTGAATTCTGAAGCAGTCATGTGTAATCCGGATCCCCTCTCCCCACCTCTCCCTCCTCTCCCTTTCCGCCCCTTCCTCTTCCCCTCGCCTCCTTGCCCCTCCTTCTCCCACCTCCACCCCCTTCCCCCCTCTCCCACCTCCCCTTCTCCCTCTCATCCCGAATTCGCAACCCTCCCCCCTTGCACCTCACTTTCTCTGTAAAACTACAGGCTGTGGCCCCGCTGGGCCGATGTGCAGAGTGACCCGTTCACTGCATCTCCGAACGAGTAACAACACAACGCCAGTCTCTCTCTGTCCTCCCCGACTCCTTTATCTCTCTCCCCCGTCTCCTTTTCCCACACCTGTCTCTCTCCCTCAACATCGCCCCTTCCTATCTCTGCCCCCGTCATTATTAATCCTTCTCCCCTGACTCCCCTTCCTCCCTCACCCCTTCCTTCCTCTCCCTCCCCGTTCCTCTCTCCTTCTCACCCTCCCTCCCCTCCCTCTCCCTTATCCTACCCCTCTCTCTCCCTCCCCCTCCCCTCCCTCCCATCCATCCCTCTCCCCTCCCTCTCCCTCCCCGTTCCTCTCTCCTTCTCACCCTCCCTCTCCCTTATCCTACCCCTCTCCCCTTCCTCCCCCTCCCCTCCCTCTCACCCCCTCCCTCCCATCCATCCCTCTCCTCTCCCTCTCACCCCCTTCCTCCCATCCATCCCTCTCCCTCCCTCCCTCCCCTCTCCCTCCCATCCCTCTCCCTCCCTCCCTCCCCTCTCCCTCCCATCCCTCTCCCTCCCATCCATCCCTCCTTCCCTCTCACCCCCTTCCTCCCATCCATCCCTCTCCCTCCCTCTCTCCCCTCTCCCTCCCATCCCTCCCTCTCCGCCTGACTTCTCTCTCCTCGTTCGGCCTGTCCCCGCCCGGCCCGAGGTTATTTCTGGTGCCAGACCACCGGCGGTGGCGGTGTGTGTGTGTGTGAAGGAGCCGTCCCGTCCCGTCCTGTTTGCGAACAGGGTGTTCCCGTGTGGCCTGCCCGCTAACTCAGGCTCCGGCTCCCGCCTGCTGTTTCCCTTGGCCCGCTTCGTGTTTCAACAGATCGCGAGGCTGTGTCTATTTACCAACAAACAGAAACAGGAAAACATCCGCCCGCCGGCCCCTCTCCGCACAGAGCGGCCATTCACTCCCCGTCTAAATAGGCATGTGTGCGCGGATCGCGCGTGTGGGATCACCCTGCCCTGCCCCTCGGGTCACGCGCTGCCGGGATCGCGACCTCGTGCCCCTTCCCGGGAGGGAAGCGGGGTAAAGTCAGACCATGTTATTGAGTGCAGCTTTGGTCCCAATTACTGTGCTGGCATTGGAGAGGGTGCAGGGGTAATGAATACCGGAATGAAAGGGTTAACGTACGGGGAGCGTTTGGTAACTTCAGGCCTGTACTCCCCAGAGAGCGGCAGGGGATCTCACTGAAACCTACCAAATATTGAAAGGCCAAGGTGAAGTGGACGCGGAGAGGAAGTTTTCAATAGCGGGGGAGGCCAGGACCAGAGAGCACAGTCTCAGAATAGAAATGTCCTCCCTTTAGAACGGAGATGAGAAGGAATTACTTTAGCCAGGAGGTGGTGAATCTGTGGAATTCATTGCCGCAGACACCCTGGCGGCCGAGTCATTGGGTACATTTCAATCAGAGGCTGGTATGTTCTTGATTAGTCGGGGCGTGAAAGGTTACCGGGGAGAAGATTGGAGAACGCGGGTTGAGAGGGATAGTAAATCGGCCATTGTGGAAGGGCGGAGCAGTTTCAATGGGCCGAATGGCCCGTCTCTACTCTCGTGTCTGATGGGTCAGTTGAGAGAGGTCCGCTTGGGGGAATCGGGTCAGGTATCCCAGTCCAGGAGATAGAGTTCACTGTCCTGACTGTCGTTTCACTTTGAGAAGACAGATGGGGGGGGGGCAGGACTTTCACAGTGAACGTCAGGGGCCTGGGGAGCGTTGTAGAACGGAGGACCCAGGGGTACAGGTACATGGTTTGCTGAAAGTGGAGTCACAGATAGACAAGGGGGTGACAGTGCTGGCCTTGGTTGGTCAGGCACTGATCACTGGAGATGGGACGACATGTTGTAGTTGTGTAAGACGTTGGTGAGGCTGCACTTGGAGTATTTTGCTGAGTTTCGGTCGCCCTGTTACAGGAAAGCTGAAGAGAGAGCAGAGGAGATCTACTACAATGTTGCCAGGACTGAGTTGTGCCCAGAGTTTAGGCAGGTTGGGACTTTTTGCTTGGCAGTGTCGGACTGCAGCCCTGTAGAAGCATGTAAAATCGCAAGGGGGCACAGACAGGGTGCATGCATACAATCTTTTCCCCCCCAGGGTTGAGGAAGTCAAGAACCAGGGGTCACAGGTTAAAGGTGAAAGGGGAGAGCAGCAACTTTTTCACTCAGAGGCTGAAACAAGTTCAATAGGCAAATTTAATGTCAGAGAAATGTATACAAAAATATACATCCTGAAGTTCTTTTTCTTTGCAAACATCCACTAAAACAGAGTGCCCCCAAAGAATTAATGACAGTTAAATATTAGAACCCCAAAGTACCCCCCAAGCTCCCCCTCCCACACATAAGCAGCAGCAAAGCAACGACCCCCCACCTCTACCAACAAAAAAGCATCGGCACCCCCCCACCGAACACTCAAGTGTGCAGCAAAGCATCAATAAAGACACAGACTCGCAGTACCCCAAAGACTACTCGTTCACCCAGTATTCGACATACCACAGGCTCTCTCCCTAATAAGGGAAAAGGGGGAGTCCCCATTTCACAGCGAGAGGGGAGACATAACAAACAACTCGCTGATTTACGAGGTTAAAAGTCTTTCGTGTCGCTTTTTACGAGCTCTGCACCCAGAGAGTCAGCACCAGAAAGGCTCACACCTCTGGACACGCAGCCCACGGCAGCCTAACCCACTGCTCCCGATGTTCCGTGTTCTCCCGTGACGCTTCAGTCAGGGACACCGGCCGAGAATCAGCCCGTCTCCAGAGCCAGGAAAATCCGGCACTCTGAAGGCGTGCGCGTCTTTCAGGCCGCGTCCTTGCAATCTACAAACACGGCCGGTCATCAGGGCCCTGACAGCGGGTCCCATTCCCGCAAAGAACCAAAGTCAGAGTGTAACTGCAGGTCCGGGTCTTCGGAAGAACCTTGAAAAGGGGGAAAAAACGAGATATCAACGACAGAAGTGGAGCTGTTTCCAAAGATGTAAGCAAAGGAGTTGCCGTTTAATGCCATCCTGACTTTGCTCTGCCCTCTTGTTGCCACGAGGGGCGGCTGAGCCCAGATACCGTACATTAACAACGAGACGGCTGGACGGGTCCACGAATAGGAAAGGTCGAGACCAGGGGTTCCCAACCTGGGTCCTCAGGTCCCTCGGTTAATGCTAGGGGTCCATGGCATCAAAAAGGTTGGGAACCCCTGGTTTAGAGGAATGTCGACCAACCACTGGCAAGTGGGACTAGCTGAGACAGCATGGGCCAGACGGGCCGAACGACCTGTGTGATTATGGAGGCGCCTATGCCCAGGATCGGAGGAGAGGTGCGGAGGGTTGCGGACTCGGTCGGCAACACCCTCTCCACCATCGGGGGCATCTCCGAAAGGTGGTGCCCCAGAAGACAGTGGCGTCCATCCCTAAAGACCCCCACCACCCGGGACATGCCGTCTTCTCATTGGGAGGAGGGACAGGAGCCTGAAGACGATTCAGGAACAGCCTTTACCCTCCGCCATCAAATTTCTGAACGGTCTACGGACACCACCTCTCAGTTCCTCTTTTGCAATATTTCTTTATTTATTTTCCTTCCTTCAGGTTGTTATAACCAGGGTGGGGGTTGTGATGGGGACAAGCTCCCACTACCTATTAAATGCTCCCAATGGCGTTCAGCTCAAATAGCCTCTGACAACCAAGTCCAGCTCCCGGCCTTCACGCGTGGCTTAGCCACCAAGCCCGGTGGAACAGTTTCTACTGACAGGAGAAGGGGCGAAGGCGGGTTACTGGCGCCTTAAAACCAGCCGCTTCGGTCAGATGGGGCTCGTCAGCCGTGGTTGGCAGCTCATCTGGGAGAAGGAAGACTCTGATCTCAAACCTCCGCTGCCTTGCGGCCGTACCCACTCATGGGGAAGGCTTGGGGAGTGAACCCTGAGGGAAAAATCTGGAGCTGGGGTCCCTGAGGCAGTCCCACGTTGAGTTCAACGCCGACTGGCAACTCCTGCGATGTCGCTGGTACCAAACTGTATCGGTCTCTGTCGTTCCTTTGGGTTTATCAGATGCTTGACGAGGGGGACCTTGCTCAATGGGCAACAGCTCACTCTCCATGTCGTACTGCCGAGACTTGCGTACCTAGACAGCTAGGATGCGATATCTCTGACCACGGAGGCCTCAGGTACATTTTATTTGAACTTACGGTAATTTCTTTATGTCTTGCACGGTACTGCTGCCACAAAGCAACAAATTTCACAACTTGTCAATGTTAATAAAGCTGATTCTGACATTAACAACATCTGAAATGGCAGGAAAGTGGACAGGACAGGTTTAAGAAACTGGAAAAGGGGGCTGGCTCAGAGGGTTAGTATGGAGTGGACGGGCCGATGGGCTGGTTTCCACGCTCAGTGACCGTCTCTCTCTCTCTCTCGGACTGACAGCCGACGTGGTGTACATGGAGGGGGAGAAGGAGAAGGCGGAGTACGTCCTGAACGAGTCTGGACGAATCTACTACGGGACAGAGACGCAGATCGGGGTCAGGACGTGGAACTTCGGACAGGTGGGGGTCCAGCCACACGGTCACTCCACGGGGGGGGGGCGGAACGGGGGCGATGGGGTGCGAGGTGGAGGGAGAAAGGAGGAGGCATGGTGAGGTGGAGTGCGGAGGGAGGTGACAGACAGTGAGGAAGAGAGCTCTGTTGGTTGGACACAGACAGGAGAGGAGGGAGGGAGGGGGTGAGGACGGGGGAGGGAGGGGACAGAAGGGAAGAGGGTAGGCCATGAGAGAGGGGGAGCGGGGAGAGTTGGGGGCTGAGAGAGGGGGTGAGGATGGGGAGGGAGGCGGGTATAGGCTGAGAGAAGGGGGGGATGAGCGTAGGGGCCAAGAGAGGGGGAGGGAGGAGGAGAGGGGAGGGGCTGAGAGAGGGGGTGCAGACGGGGAGGGAGGAGGGTATGGGCTGAGAGAAGGGGGGAGGGTAAGGGCCAAGAAAGGGGGAGGGAGGGGGAGAGGGGAGGGGCTGAGGGAGAGTGAAGGAGGGGGTGAGGACAGGGGACGGGGAGAGGGTGCTGGGCCAAGAGAGGGGGAGGGGCAGAGGTAGGGGCTGAGAGAGGGGGTGAAGACAGGGGAGGGAGGAAGGGATGGGCCAAAAGGAGGGGGGATGAGGGTAGGGGCCGAGAGAGGGGGAGGGAGGGGGAGAGGGTAGGGACTGACAGAGGGGGAGGGAGGGGGAGAGGGGAGGGGCTGAGAGAGAGGGAAGGAGGGGGTGAGGACAGGGGACGGGGAGAGGGGGAGGGCAGGTACTGAGCTGGGGAGGGCCATACTGACACTCCCCATCTCTCTCCCCCAGTTTTCCCAAGGCATCCTGGAGGCCTCCCTGAAGATCCTAGAGAAAGGTCAGATTCCGGTGACGGGATGGAGGAACGCAATCAGTGTCGTACGCACAGTCTCCGCCATGGTGAGTCCTGTGGGGGAGGAGGGGTGGTGTTGGGGGTGCGGGGGTGCTGGGTGGGGAAGGGAAGTATAGAAGGTTTAGGAGTGGGAGCTGGGAAGGGTGGGGCGAGAGGAGGAGGTTAGGAGGGAGGATTGAAGGGCCTTAAGACCCTGGAGTGGCCATTTGGCCCCTCTCTCTCAGGCCTGCATCATGTTCTACTTTGTGGGCTCTTGCTGTGCATTATCAGCTGACTGTGTTGCTTGTGACTCATTTTAATTTCTCCCCATCACCCTCTCTTACCCACCTCCCCCTCCAACCTCTCTCCCCCTCATTCCCCCGATAACCCCTACCATCCTCTACCCCCCTCTCCCTTTCCCCTCCTTCCTCCTTCCCAATCTCTTCCCTCTCCTCTTCCTCCTCCCCACCCTCTCTCCCACCTCTATCGCCCCATTCCCCTCTCTCCCTAACCCCGGCCCCAAATCACAGGTGAATTCGCAGGATGACGCGGGGGTCCTGGTGGGGAACTGGTCGGGTGATTACTCGGGTGGGACGTCTCCGACCAGTTGGGTGGGAAGTGTGGAGATCCTGCTCCAGTACCTCCGCACGGGATCAGTCTGCTACGGCCAGTGCTGGGTCTTCTCAGGGGTCACGACCACAGGTATGGAAACACCCCTCCAACTCCATCCAAACACCTCGCCAACTCTGTCCAACTACCCCTCCAACTCCATCCAACAACCTCTCCAACTCCATCCAAACACCTCGCCAACTCCGTCCAACAACCCCTCCAACTCCATCCAAACACCTCGCCAGCTCCGTCCAACAACCCCTCCAACTCCATCCAACAACCCCTCCAACTCCATCCAAACACCTCGCCAACTCCGTCCAACTACCCCTCCAACTCCATCCAACAACCCCTCCAACTCCATCCAACAACCCCTCCAACTCCGTCCAACCCCTCCAACTCTGTCCAAACACCCCTCCAACTCCGTCCGAACTCCCCTCCAACTCAACTCCATCCAAACCCGAGGCGATGAACCCCGACCCCTCACATCAGTGTACAAGGGTAGGACACACACTGTGAATGGTGGGGAGTGTCGAGGGACAGAGGGACCTCGGTATACGAGGGTAGGACACACACTGTGAATGTGGGGAGTGTCGAGGGACAGAGGGTAGGACACACATTGTGAATGGTGGGAAGTGTCGAGGGACAGAGGGTAGGACACACACTGTGAATGGTGGGGAGTGTTGAGGGACAGAGGGTAGGACACACACTGTGAATGGTGGGGAGTGTCGAGGGACAGAGGGACCTCGGTATACGAGGGTTGGACACACACTGTGAATGGTGGGGAGTGTCGAGGGACAGACGGTAGGAAACACACTGAATGGTGGGGAGTGTCGAGGGACAGAAGGTAGAACACACACTGAATTGTGGGGAGTATCGAGGGACAGAGGGTAGGACACACACTGTGAATGGTGGGGAGTATCGAGGGATAGAGGGGCCTTGAATGTTGGGGAATACTGGGGAACAGAGGGATCGTGGGTATGATGGGGATAGTCACTGAGATGGGTTTAGCTCAGACTGAAGGGCTAGTATGACTGTAGAGGGATGAATGGACTCTCCCTGTGGTTTTGGAAACAGGTTTCACCCCACTCCCAAAAGTCATGTCCAAAACCATTGGAGCAGATGGTGGTGATTGTGTGACGTGCTTGGTGTGTGGAGTTTGAGGGAGGGAGGGAGGGGCGGTGTGGAGAAGGGGTGGGTCTCACTCCCTCTCTCTCCCCCCACACAGTGCTGCGATGTCTAGGGATCCCCACCCGTCCAGTGACCAACTTCTCCTCAGCCCACGACACCGACGTCAGCCTCACCACCGACGTCTTCCTGGACGAGGACCTGAAGCCCCTCGAGGAGATGAACTACGACTCCATCTGGTGAGGAGACCGAGGGACAGGTGGCTGGGGGTAATGGGGCAGGGGCTGGAAGTGGGTAGATGGAGGAGAGCGGGAGGGAGGGTGTTTGATGGAAGAATGATCCCGTCCCCCACAGAATGGGGGTTCACCTGTCACTACGGCCTCTCTCCTCTCCCCCCCCCACCTCTCTTTATTTCTTCGTTGTCTATAGTTGTATATTCAAGGCAGAGGCTGATAGATTCTCGACTGGTGGGGCACGAAGGGATACGGGGAAAAGGCAGGGGATTGGGGCTGAGATGAAAATGGATCAGTCATGATGAAATGGCAGAGCAGACTCGATGGGCCAAATGGCCTAATTCTGCTCCTATATCTTATGGTCTCTCTCTCTCTCTTCTTTGTCCCCCCCCCCACACCTTCCCCAACCCCTTTCTGCTCGCAGGAACTTCCACGTCTGGAACGACTGCTGGATGGCTCGGCCAGATCTGCCGGCGGGACATGGCGGCTGGCAAGCCGTTGACGCCACTCCCCAGGAGACCAGCTCAGGTAGGGTCCTTACACGCAGAGGTGCTCCTCCCTTCTCCATCCCACCCTCAACCTCAACGATACCCCTCACCAAACCTTCCCTCATTCCATCTTCCCCTCGCTCCCTACTGATTCTCCCTCACTTCTCCCTCCCTCCCCATTTCATCACCCCTCCTCGGTCCTGCCCTCAATGCCTCCTTAACTTCCCTCTCCACAGAACACCCTCTCTGTCCCTCATGGAGCTCCCAGTGATACGAGGAGAGGGAAACACTGCTCCCCGTGGGAGAGGGAGACAGGAACAGAGCTCCCTGTGGGAGAGGGAGACAGGGACGGTGCTCCCTGTGGGAGAGGGAGATGGGGACGGTGCTCCCTGTGGGAGAGGGAGACGGGGACGGTGCTCCCTGTGGGAGAGGGAGAGGGAGACGGGGACGGTGCTCCCCGTGGGAGAGGGAGACAGGAACAGAGCTCCCTGTGGGAGAGGGAGACAGGGACGGTGCTCCCTGTGGGAGAGGGAGACAGGGACGGTGCTCCCTGTGGGAGAGGAAGATGGGGATGGTGCTCCCTGTAGGAGAGGGAGAGGGAGACGGGGACGGTGCTCCCCGTGGCGGAATGAGACGGGGACGGTGCTCCCTGTGGGAGAGGAAGACGGGGTCGGTGCTCCCGGTGGGAGAGGGAGACGGGGACGGTGCTCCCTGTGGGAGAGGGAGACGGGGACGGTGCTCCCGGTGGGAGAGGGAGACGGGGACGGTGCTCCCGGTGGGAGAGGGAGACGGGGATGGTGCTCCCTGTGGGAGAGGAAGACGGGGTCGGTGCTCCCGGTGGGAGAGGGAGATGAGAACGGTGCTCCCTGTGGGAGAGGATGCCGGGGACGGTGCTCCCTGTGGGAGAGGGAGACGGGGACGGTGCTACCTGTGGGAGAGGAAGACGGGGTTGGTGCTCTTGGCGACAGGAGAAGGGAATGGGATTTGGCTCTCCCAGGATTTAACCCTGCAATTCCCCCCTCCCATGCTACAGGCATTTACTGCTGCGGTCCTGCCTCGCTGGAAGCTGTCCGCAATGGGCTGGTCTACCTGACGTATGATGCTCCTTTCATCTTCGCTGAGGTGAGATTGTCTGGGAGGGGGCTGAGAAACAGATGTAAATGAGTCTCTCCTTACTGCATGTTCCAGACCCCCCCCCACTCTCTCTGTAAAAAAAAACCTGTCCCACATTTCTCCTCTGAACATACGCCGTCCCCCCTCCACCTTAAACGCCTGCCTGCCTCCCGACAGCAGACATTTCCCACCCCGAGAAGAAAGACCCTGGCTTTACGTCTGCCTCTGCTAATCGTACAAACTTCTGCCAGGTCTCCCCCACTCCAGAGTTGGTCTGACCTCTCCCTACACCTCCCGCCCTCTAATCGAGCCAGCACCTCAATGAACCTCTTCCCCACCCTCTCCGAAGCCCCCACACCCTTCCTGTGACGGGACGACTGGAGCCACCCGCAGTGCTCCCGATGCGGCCTGCCCGGCTTTATAAAGCCGCGACGAAGCTTCCCAACGTTTGAACTCAGTCCCTCGGCTACTAAAGGCACACGTGCCGTACGCCTTCTTCGCCAGCCTC
Source organism: Mobula hypostoma (assembly GCF_963921235.1). Lineage (NCBI taxonomy): Eukaryota > Metazoa > Chordata > Chondrichthyes > Myliobatiformes > Myliobatidae > Mobula > Mobula hypostoma. Next base: position 17,796,756 of record NC_086106.1, on the reverse strand, counting down.
TCTTGAGAAGCCGCGGGCTTGAGTTCCCCGGCCCCTCTGCGCATCACAAGCGCTTGGGATCCCGCAGGTGCTGGGAACCTACAGCAATCCGCACAGACTGCTGGAGGAACTCAGCAAATCAGGCAGCGTCCGTGGAGGCAAACGAGCCACTGGCGTTCACGAGCACCCGGGGAAGGGTCCCGGCCTGAAACGTTGATAACCCCTCCACAGGTGCTGCCCGGCGATCGGGAGAAATTGCTCTTCCCAGAGAGGAGCGAACCAGGGAAATGGTAGAAGTTAGCTCACTAAATACAGCACCTAGTAAAAGTATTCACCCCCACCAAACCCTCCGTTCACATTAATGAGTATTACAACCAGGGCTTTTGATCGATTTAACCGAGTATCTGCGAGTCACGTGCTCCTTTATTCACAGTACAGCCCCCCACCCCAAGAAAAAAAAACTGGGAAAATTGTAAAGCTGAAAAAGTAAAAATTCAAAATCTGAAGTTAGTTATTCTGATACAGAGAACTGTATTAGGTTTGCAGGTACCGCTGAAAGAGCATATCCTTGCCCGTGAGGTCTTTACAAAGCATCGCTTAGATACTGTAAAGATGCAGAGGAAGGTTTTGTGGTCGGATGAGGGTAAAGCGGAACTTTTTGGCCTCAATGCTCGGTGGTAAAAGCATCCGTTCATCTTGCGAGACCATGGATCTGCGCCTGGAAAGTCTTCACTCTCCAGGGCGCAGGCCTGGACAAGGTTGTATGGAAGACTGGCAGTTGCCCATGCTGCAAGTCTCCTCTCTCCACGGCACCGATGTTGTCCAAGGGAAGGGCATTAGGACCCATACAGCTTGGCACTGGTGTCGTCGCAGAGCACTGTGTGGTTAAGTGCCTTGCTCAAGGACACAACACGCTGCCTTGGCTGGGGCTCGAACTCACGACCTTCAGATCGCTCGGAGGGACATGTGGTGTAAATCTAACACTGCGGATCGGCCGGCTTACATTGTCCCTACTGTAAACTATGCTGGAGGCAGCCTCAGGGTTCGGTGATGCTTTTTGGCAGCTGGGGTTCTAAATTTGGTCATCATACAGAGGAAGACGAATGCAGGGAGATCCTGGATAAAAACCTGCCGGCCTCTGCCAAAAAGCATAAACTGGGGAGGAAGTTTGTCTCCCAGCAGGACAGGCAACCATGGAGTGGCTTCAAATGACAAAGATTGATATCCTTGAATGGCCCAGTCAGAGTGCTGAGCTGAACCCGACCGAGCGTCTCTAGCAAGGCCTCAAAATTGCTGCCCGATGTTGCTCCACGAATAACCCTGGCACAACCTGGGCAGTTTTGGAAGGAGGAATGGGCAAGTCTCGCTCCATTCCGTTGTGCAAAACCAACAGAGACTCGTCCAGAAAGACTCCTGGCTGTAACAGCTGCGAGAGGTGGTTCCGAGCCTTCGAACCACTGACAATTCAGTTTTCAAATTTTTAGCTTTTCATGCTTTAGAATTTTCCCTGGTTTTTATTTTGGGCTCTGCTGTGGAAAAAGTGGAGCACGTGATTCACAAATAAATATTTCTCTGTTAAATTGATCAAAATGTAATACACATTTGTGTCAACAAAGGTCTGGGAGCTGAATATTTGCACAAGGCACGGTACATTAAGGCAGATTTTTGTATGGTAGGGTGATGAAGGTTATGGGGAAACCACAGGCAGGTGGACGGTGAACTGACTGACTGGTCAAGCCCTGCTCCTGTTTCTTAACGTTTTATGCACCTGATGATTATTTCGGTAACGGACTAAAGTTATGCACAGTATTGCAGACGTGGTCTCTGCCGCAGCACTGATATCCTCCTGATTCCGAACCTCCGGCCCCTTCGCACGGAGACCAACATATTGTCTGCCTTCGGATTCCCCTCCACAGAGGCTGCCTGACCCGCTGAGTTCCTCCAGCATTTTGTGTGTGTCCCTCTGTACTCGCACACTGTGACTGGCTCCTGTCAGGAACGGTTGACCGTCCCCTCTCAAAGGGCAGCGGGCCGTGCTCGCCTGGGTTAAACTCCACCTGCCACTTCGCTGCGGGGCGCGAGTCTGGGCGTGCGCCCAAGTTTGACAGCTGCTTGCTCGCCTCTCCCCCTCCCAGGTGAACAGTGACAAGGTCTTCTGGCAGAGACAGACGAACGGCCAGTTCAAGAAGCTGCTGGTGCAGCAGAAGGTGGTGGGTCACAAGATCAGCACGAAGGCGGTGGGTTCCGACGAGAGGGAGGACATCACCCACCTCTACAAGTATCAGGAAGGTGGGTGGTCACAGGACGTCCCATCACACACTCCTGGGGTCAGACACAGAGTGAAACTCCCTCCACACCGTCCCATCACACACTCCCGGGGTCAGATACAGAGTAAAACTCCCTCCACACCGTCCCATCACACACTCCCGGGGTCAGACACAGAGTGAAACTCCCTCCACACCGTCCCATCACACACTCCCGGGGTCAGACACAGAGTGAAACTCCCTCCACACCGTCCCATCACACACTCCCGGGGTCAGACACAGAGTGAAACTCCCTCCACACCGTCCCATCACACACTCCCGGGGTCAGATACAGAGTGAATCTCCCTCCACACCGTCCCATCACACAGTCCCAGGGTCAGACACAGAGTGAAACTCCCTCCACACCGTCCCATCACACACTCCCGGGGTCAGACACAGAGTGAAACTCCCTCCACACCGTCCCATCACACACTCCCGGGGTCAGACACAGAGTGAATCTCCCTCCACACCGTCCCATCACACACTCCCGGGGTCAGACACAGAGTGAAACTCCCTCCACACCGTCCCATCACACACTCCCGGGGTCAGACACAGAGCGAATCTCCCTCCACACGGTCCCATCACACACTACCAGGGTCAGACACAGAGTGAGGCTCCCTCCACACAGTCCTGTGGGGTTGGATAGAGGGGAATCTCCCTCCTGGAAGGGACAGGGAGAGGAAGGGGATGTTCTGAGGATAGGAGCTAAAGGGAAGGATGGTAATATCTGCCTCCACCCATAACTGTCTGTCCCTTCTCCTACCTCCTACCCCCAGGTTCGGATGAGGAGCGGATCGCCGTGGAAACGGCCTGTCGCCACGGCAGCCGGCCCAACACTTACGAGAATGGGCGAGTGCGGGGCGAGGTGGGGGCAGAGGTGTCCGCTCCGGACGACGTAGAGATGGGTCAGGACTTTGCATTGACCGTGAAGCTGAGGAACAGCAGTGCCGAGACCCGCACCCTGGTGCTCTTCGTCCAGGCGGCCGTCATGTTCTACACCGGCGTCTGCAAGGCGCCCTTCCACAGGGACCGGCGCGACTTCCTGCTGGAGCCCAACCATGGTAGGCCGCGATCGCGACACCTGACCTCCAGCCCTCTGGTAGGCCTTGGACTTGTGTAGACCGCTTGCTCTAGTGGCTCAGCAGTTGAAGGAATAGGTGTGATGACCACAGGACGGGTGGGTGACAGGTACACTGATTCCTGGGAGATGGTCAAATGTCAAAGGTGAAGGTGTGCTGACCTAGGATGGGTTGGGGTCAGAGTTGAACAAGGCTGAGAGAAGGTCGGGGGTCCAAGGAGCAGGTGTGATGACCCTGGGAGGAGTGCGGGGTTGGGGATGAAGGCAGCTGAACCCTGGGAGAGGGTCAGGGGTCAGAGATGAAGACACTCAAGGCCGTGGGAAGTGTTAAAAGTTTGGAGGTGGTGTACTGACCCCTAGGGAAGGTCAGGGGACATCCAAACGTGCTCAGCCCTGGGAAAGCTGTGGAGTTAGGGATGAGTATGTGCTGACCCCTGGGAGGGGGTCAGGGATCAGAGGTGAAGGCACACAGACTCCTAGGAAAGGTCAAGGGTCAAAGGTGAAGATGCACTGGCCTCCAGGATATGTTGGGTTTAGAGGTGAGGTGTGCTGGCACATGTGAAGGGTCACGGGTCAGAGATAAAGGTGCATTGATCTTTCTTTTCTCCCCCTCCCTGCGGCCTGGCAGAGATGGAGGTGAAGCTGGACTTCAAGCAGGACGAATACCTGGAGCAGCTGGTGGACCAGGCAGCCATGATGTTCACTGTCACCGGCAGAGTCCGTGAGACGGGGGAGTCTATTGTCCAACAGCTGAACTTCCGACTCCGGACCCCCGACCTGCTCATCACCGTGAGTGTTGGCCTGCCCGTCCCTGTACCGTGCCTCGCTCCACCACCATCCACAACCCCCATCCCCATCCCGTGCCTCCTATCACCACCATCCACAACCCCCATCCCCGTCCCGTGCCCCCATCACCACCAACCACAACCCCCATCCCCGTCCCGTGCCCCCTATCACCACCAACCACAACCCCCCAGCTCCCGTCCCGTGTCCCCCATCACCACCATCCACAACCCCCCCAGCTCCCGTCCCGTGTCCCCCATCACCACCATCCACAACCCCCCAGCTCCCATCCCGTGCCTCCTATCACCACCATCCACAACCCCCATCCCCGTCCCATGCCTCCTATCACCACCATCCACAACCCCCCCAGCTCCCGTCCCGTGCCTCCTATCACCACCATCCACAACCCCCCAGCTCCCGTCCCGTGCCTCCTATCACCACCAACCACAACCCCCATCCCCATCCCGTGCCTCCTATCACCACCATCCACAACCCCCCAGCTCCCGTCCCGTGTCCCCCATCACCACCATCCACAACCCCCCCAGCTCCCGTCCCGTGCCTCCTATCACCACCAACCACAACCCCCATCCCCATCCCGTGCCTCCTATCACCACCATCCACAACCCCCCAGCTCCCGTCCCGTGTCCCCCATCACCACCAACCACAACCCCCCTATCCCCTCGTCCCGTGCCCCCTATCACCACCATCCACAACCCCCCCAGCTCCCGTCCCGTGTCCCCCATCACCACCATCCACAACCCCCCAGCTCCCTTCCCGTGTCCCCCATCACCACCAACCACAACCCCCCTATCCCCTCGTCCCGTGCCCCCTATCACCACCATCCACAACCCCCCAGCTCCCGTCCCGTGTCCCCATCACCACCAACCACAACCCCCCAGCTCCCGTCCCGTGTCCCCCATCACCACCAACCACAACCCCCCCAGCTCCCGTCCCGTGCCTCCTATCACCACCAACCACAACCCCCATCCCCATCCCGTGCCTCCTATCACCACCATCCACAACCCCCCAGCTCCCGTCCCGTGCCCCCATCACCACCAACCACAACCCCCCTATCCCCTCGTCCCGTGCCCCCTATCACCACCATCCACAACCCCCCCAGCTCCCATCCCGTGCCCCCATCACCACCAACCACAACCCCCTATCCCCTCGTCCCGTGCCCCCTATCACCACCATCCACAACCCCCCAGCTCCCGTCCCGTGTCCCCCATCACCACCATCCACAACCCCCCAGCTCCCGTCCCGTGCCCCCATCACCACCAACCACAACCCCCCTATCCCCTCGTCCCGTGCCCCCTATCACCACCATCCACAACCCCCCCAGCTCCCATCCCGTGCCCCCATCACCACCAACCACAACCCCCTATCCCCTCGTCCCGTGCCCCCTATCACCACCATCCACAACCCCCCCAGCTCCCGTCCCGTGTTCCCCATCACCACCATCCACAACCCCCCAGCTCCCGTCCCGTGCCCCCATCACCACCAACCACAACCCCCCTATCCCCTCGTCCCGTGCCCCCTATCACCACCATCCACAACCCCCCCAGCTCCCGTCCCGTGCCCCCATCACCACCAACCACAACCCCCCTATCCCCTCGTCCCGTGCCCCCTATCACCACCATCCACAACCCCCCCAGCTCCCATCCCGTGCCCCCATCACCACCAACCACAACCCCCTATCCCCTCGTCCCGTGCCCCCTATCACCACCAACCACAACCCCCATCCCCGTCCCGTGCCTCCTATCACCACCATCCACAACCCCCCAGCTCCCGTCCCGTGCCCCCATCACCACCAACCACAACCCCCCTATCCCCTCGTCCCGTGCCCCCTATCACCACCATCCACAACCCCCCCAGCTCCCGTCCCGTGCCTCCTATCACCACCATCCACAACCCCCCCAGCTCCCATCCCGTGCCCCCATCACCACCAACCACAACCCCCTATCCCCTCGTCCCGTGCCCCCTATCACCACCATCCACAACCCCCCCAGCTCCCGTCCCGTGCCCCCATCACCACCAACCACAACCCCCCTATCCCCTCGTCCCGTGCCCCCTATCACCACCATCCACAACCCCCCCAGCTCCCATCCCGTGCCCCCATCACCACCAACCACAACCCCCTATCCCCTCGTCCCGTGCCCCCTATCACCACCATCCACAACCCCCCCAGCTCCCGTCCCGTGCCCCCCTCCACCACCATCCACAACCCCCCCAGCTCCCGTCCCGTGCCCCCCTCCACCATCATCCACAACCCCATCCCCTCGTCCCGTGCCCCCTCCACCACCATCCACAACCCCCCCAGCTCCCGTCCCGTGCCCCCCTCCACCATCATCCACAACCCCCATCCCCTCGTCCCGTGCCCTCCCTCCACCACCATCCACAATCCCCCCAGCTCCCGTCCCGTACCCCCCTCTACCACCATCCACAACCCCCCAGCTCCCGTCCTGTGCCCCCCCTCCACCACCATCCACAACCCCCCCGCTCCCGTCCTGTGCCCCCCCTCCACCACCATCCACAACCCCCTATCCCCTCGTCCCGTGCCTCCTATCACCACCATCCACAACCCCCTATCCCCTCGTCCCGTGCCCTCCTCCACCACCATACACAAACCCCCCCAGCTCCCGTCCTGTGCCTCCTATCACCACCATCCACAACCCCCCAGCTCCCATCCTGTGCCCCCCCCTCCACCACCAACCACAACCCCCTATCCCCTCGTCCCGTGCCTCCTATCACCACCATCCACAACACCCTATCCCCTCGTCCCATGCCCTCCCTCCACCACCATACACAACCCCCCCAGCTCCCGTCCTGTGCCTCCTATCACCACCATCCACAACCCCCTATCCCCTCGTCCCGTGCCTCCTCTATCACCATCCACAACCCCCCCAGCTCCCATCCCGTGCCCCCATCACCACCATCCACAAACCCCCAGCTCCCGTCCCGTGCCCTCCTCCACCACCATACACAACCCCCCAGCTCCCGTCCTGTGCCCCCCTCCACCACCATCCACAACCCCCCCAGCTCCCGTCCCGTGCCTCCTATCACCACCATCCACAAACCCCCAGCTCCCATCCCGTGCCCCCTATCACCACCATCCACAACCCCCTATCCCCTCGTCCCGTGCCCTCCTCTATCACCATCCACAACCCCCCCAGCTCCCATCCCGTGCCCCCTCCACCACCATCCACAACCCCCCAGCTCCCGTCCTGTGCCCCCCCTCCACCACCATCCACAAACCCCCAGCTCCCGTCCCGTGCCCCCTATCACCACCATACACAACCCCCCAGCTCCCGTCCTGTGCCCCCCTCCACCACCATCCACAACCCCCCCAGCTCCCGTCCCGTGCCCCCCTCCACCACCATCCACAACCCCCCCAGCTCACGTCCTGTGCCCCCTATCACCATCATCCACAACCCCCCAGCTCCCGTCCCGTGCCCCCTATCACCACCATCCACAACCCCCCAGCTCCCGTCCCGTGCCCCCTATCACCACCATCCACAACCCCCCAGCTCCCGTCCCGTGCCTCCTATCACCACCATCCACAACCCCCTATCCCCTCGTCCCGTGCCCTCCTCCACCACCATACACAAACCCCCAGCTCCCGTCCCGTGCCCCCTATCACCACCATACACAACCCCCCAGCTCCCGTCTTGTGCCCCCCCTCCACCACCATCCACAACCCCCTATCCCCTCATCCCGTGCCCTCCTCCACCACCATCCACAAACACCGAGCTCCCGTCCTGTGGCCCCCCTCCACCACCATCCACAACCCCCCAACTCCTGTCCCGTGCCCCCCTATCACCACCATCCACAACCCCCATCCCCTCTTCCCGTGCCTCCCTCCACCACCATCCACAACCCCCCAGCTCCTGTCCCGTGCCCCCCTATCACCACCATCCACAACCCCCCAGCTCCCGTCCCGTGCCTCCTATCACCACCATCCACAACCCCCCAGCTCCCGTCCCGTGCCCCCCTATCACCACCATCCACAACCCCCCAGCTCCCGTCCCGTGTCCCCCATCACCACCATCCACAACCCCCCCAGCTCCCGTCCCGTGCCTCCTATCACCACCAACCACAACCCCCATCCCCATCCCGTGCCTCCTATCACCACCATCCACAACCCCCCAGCTCCCGTCCCGTGTCCCCCATCACCACCAACCACAACCCCCCTATCCCCTCGTCCCGTGTCCCCCATCACCACCATCCACAACCCCCCAGCTCCCTTCCCGTGTCCCCCATCACCACCAACCACAACCCCCCTATCCCCTCGTCCCGTGCCCCCTATCACCACCATCCACAACCCCCCCAGCTCCCGTCCCGTGTCCCCCATCACCACCATCCACAACCCCCCAGCTCCCTTCCCGTGTCCCCCATCACCACCAACCACAACCCCCCTATCCCCTCGTCCCGTGCCCCCTATCACCACCATCCACAACCCCCCAGCTCCCGTCCCGTGTCCCCATCACCACCAACCACAACCCCCCAGCTCCCGTCCCGTGTCCCCCATCACCACCAACCACAACCCCCCCAGCTCCCGTCCCGTGCCTCCTATCACCACCAACCACAACCCCCATCCCCATCCCGTGCCTCCTATCACCACCATCCACAACCCCCCAGCTCCCGTCCCGTGCCCCCATCACCACCAACCACAACCCCCCTATCCCCTCGTCCCGTGCCCCCTATCACCACCATCCACAACCCCCCCAGCTCCCATCCCGTGCCCCCATCACCACCAACCACAACCCCCTATCCCCTCGTCCCGTGCCCCCTATCACCACCATCCACAACCCCCCAGCTCCCGTCCCGTGTCCCCCATCACCACCATCCACAACCCCCCAGCTCCCGTCCCGTGCCCCCATCACCACCAACCACAACCCCCCTATCCCCTCGTCCCGTGCCCCCTATCACCACCATCCACAACCCCCCCAGCTCCCATCCCGTGCCCCCATCACCACCAACCACAACCCCCTATCCCCTCGTCCCGTGCCCCCTATCACCACCATCCACAACCCCCCCAGCTCCCGTCCCGTGTTCCCCATCACCACCATCCACAACCCCCCAGCTCCCGTCCCGTGCCCCCATCACCACCAACCACAACCCCCCTATCCCCTCGTCCCGTGCCCCCTATCACCACCATCCACAACCCCCCCAGCTCCCGTCCCGTGCCCCCATCACCACCAACCACAACCCCCCTATCCCCTCGTCCCGTGCCCCCTATCACCACCATCCACAACCCCCCCAGCTCCCATCCCGTGCCCCCATCACCACCAACCACAACCCCCTATCCCCTCGTCCCGTGCCCCCTATCACCACCAACCACAACCCCCATCCCCGTCCCGTGCCTCCTATCACCACCATCCACAACCCCCCAGCTCCCGTCCCGTGCCCCCATCACCACCAACCACAACCCCCCTATCCCCTCGTCCCGTGCCCCCTATCACCACAATCCACAACCCCCCCAGCTCCCGTCCCGTGCCTCCTATCACCACCATCCACAACCCCCCCAGCTCCCATCCCGTGCCCCCATCACCACCAACCACAACCCCCTATCCCCTCGTCCCGTGCCCCCTATCACCACCATCCACAACCCCCCCAGCTCCCGTCCCGTGCCCCCATCACCACCAACCACAACCCCCCTATCCCCTCGTCCCGTGCCCCCTATCACCACCATCCACAACCCCCCCAGCTCCCATCCCGTGCCCCCATCACCACCAACCACAACCCCCTATCCCCTCGTCCCGTGCCCCCTATCACCACCATCCACAACCCCCCCAGCTCCCGTCCCGTGCCCCCCTCCACCACCATCCACAACCCCCCCAGCTCCCGTCCCGTGCCCCCCTCCACCATCATCCACAACCCCATCCCCTCGTCCCGTGCCCCCTCCACCACCATCCACAACCCCCCCAGCTCCCGTCCCGTGCCCCCCTCCACCATCATCCACAACCCCCATCCCCTCGTCCCGTGCCCTCCCTCCACCACCATCCACAATCCCCCCAGCTCCCGTCCCGTACCCCCCTCTACCACCATCCACAACCCCCCAGCTCCCGTCCTGTGCCCCCCCTCCACCACCATCCACAACCCCCCCGCTCCCGTCCTGTGCCCCCCCTCCACCACCATCCACAACCCCCTATCCCCTCGTCCCGTGCCTCCTATCACCACCATCCACAACCCCCTATCCCCTCGTCCCGTGCCCTCCTCCACCACCATACACAAACCCCCCCAGCTCCCGTCCTGTGCCTCCTATCACCACCATCCACAACCCCCCAGCTCCCATCCTGTGCCCCCCCCTCCACCACCAACCACAACCCCCTATCCCCTCGTCCCGTGCCTCCTATCACCACCATCCACAACACCCTATCCCCTCGTCCCATGCCCTCCCTCCACCACCATACACAACCCCCCCAGCTCCCGTCCTGTGCCTCCTATCACCACCATCCACAACCCCCTATCCCCTCGTCCCGTGCCTCCTCTATCACCATCCACAACCCCCCCAGCTCCCATCCCGTGCCCCCATCACCACCATCCACAAACCCCCAGCTCCCGTCCCGTGCCCTCCTCCACCACCATACACAACCCCCCAGCTCCCGTCCTGTGCCCCCCTCCACCACCATCCACAACCCCCCCAGCTCCCGTCCCGTGCCTCCTATCACCACCATCCACAAACCCCCAGCTCCCATCCCGTGCCCCCTATCACCACCATCCACAACCCCCTATCCCCTCGTCCCGTGCCCTCCTCTATCACCATCCACAACCCCCCCAGCTCCCATCCCGTGCCCCCTCCACCACCATCCACAACCCCCCAGCTCCCGTCCTGTGCCCCCCCTCCACCACCATCCACAAACCCCCAGCTCCCGTCCCGTGCCCCCTATCACCACCATACACAACCCCCCAGCTCCCGTCCTGTGCCCCCCTCCACCACCATCCACAACCCCCCCAGCTCCCGTCCCGTGCCCCCCTCCACCACCATCCACAACCCCCCCAGCTCACGTCCTGTGCCCCCTATCACCATCATCCACAACCCCCCAGCTCCCGTCCCGTGCCCCCTATCACCACCATCCACAACCCCCCAGCTCCCGTCCCGTGCCCCCTATCACCACCATCCACAACCCCCCAGCTCCCGTCCCGTGCCTCCTATCACCACCATCCACAACCCCCTATCCCCTCGTCCCGTGCCCTCCTCCACCACCATACACAAACCCCCAGCTCCCGTCCCGTGCCCCCTATCACCACCATACACAACCCCCCAGCTCCCGTCTTGTGCCCCCCCTCCACCACCATCCACAACCCCCTATCCCCTCATCCCGTGCCCTCCTCCACCACCATCCACAAACACCGAGCTCCCGTCCTGTGGCCCCCCTCCACCACCATCCACAACCCCCCAACTCCTGTCCCGTGCCCCCCTATCACCACCATCCACAACCCCCATCCCCTCTTCCCGTGCCTCCCTCCACCACCATCCACAACCCCCCAGCTCCTGTCCCGTGCCCCCCTATCACCACCATCCACAACCCCCCAGCTCCCGTCCCGTGCCTCCTATCACCACCATCCACAACCCCCCAGCTCCCGTCCCGTGCCCCCCTATCACCACCATCCACAACCCCCCAGCTCCCGTCCCGTGCCCCCTATCACCACCATCCACAACCCCCCAGCTCCCGTCCCGTGCCTCCTATCACCACCATCCACAACCCCCTATCCCCTCGTCCCGTGCCCTCCTCCACCACCATACACAAACCCCCAGCTCCCGTCCCGTGCCCCCTATCACCACCATACACAACCCCCCAGCTCCCGTCTTGTGCCCCCCCTCCACCACCATCCACAACCCCCTATCCCCTCGTCCCGTGCCCTCCTCCACCACCATCCACAAACACCGAGCTCCCGTCCTGTGGCCCCCCTCCACCACCATCCACAACCCCCCAACTCCTGTCCCGTGCCCCCCTATCACCACCATCCACAACCCCCATCCCCTCTTCCCGTGCCTCCCTCCACCACCATCCACAACCCCCCAGCTCCTGTCCCGTGCCCCCCTATCACCACCATCCACAACCCCCCAGCTCCCGTCCCGTGCCTCCTATCACCACCATCCACAACTCCCCATCCGCAAACTTACTAACCCTGCCTTGTACCTGCTCGTACAGATAACAAACAGAAATGGACCCAGCCCCAAACCCTGGGGAACACCGCTCGTCACGGGGTCTCCAGTCCGAGAAACAACCTCCCACCCTCTCCCTCTGATTCCTTCCATCGAGCCCGTTGTATGTCCAGTTGTCCGGCTCCCCTGTGACTGAACCTTCCAGAGCAGCCGGCCATGTGGGACCTTAGCAAAGGCTTTACTGTGAGGTCTATGTAGACCACGTCTACCACCCTGCCCTCATCGATCCTCTTGGTCACTGCTTCAGTCAGATCCGCGAACTCCCACACACAATGAGGGGCTGACTCTCCCTGACCGACCCGTCTTTCCAAATACTTGTAGACTTTAACCCTCAGGACCCCCTACAGCAACTCAGCTGTCATTAGACTCACAGGAATGTAGAACACAGGCCCTTCGGCCCACAATGTTGTGCCAGCCTTTCAACCTACACCAAGATCAATCTAACCCTTCCCTCCTACACCCTCCATTGCCTGAGAGTCTATTAAATGGCTCTAACGTTCTTGCCTCTACCCCTAGCCCTGGCATTGCATTCCAGGCACTCACTATTCCCTGTGTTAAAAAGAAAATCTACCCTGTGACATCACCCTTAAATTCTCCTCCATCCACCTTAAAAGGACGTCCTCTGGTACTGGACATTGCTGCCCTGGGAAGAAGGCGCTGGCTCTCCACTTGATCAATGTCTATTATCACCTTGTACACCTCCACCAAGTCTCCTCCCATCCTCCTTCGCTCCAAAAAGCAAAGCCCTCGCTCTCTCAAACTTTCCTTCTGAGACGTGCTCTCTAATCCAGGCAGCGTCCTGGTGAATCTCCTCTGCACCCTCTCGAAAGCTTCCACACCCTCCCTATAATGAGGTGACCAGAACTGAACACAGTTAGGTGTGGCCTAACCAGGATTTAATCAAGCCCACAGCTCCTGAACTGAATCCCCTGACTAACCAAGATCAACATACCGTACGCCTTCTTAACCACCCTAGCTGCTGAGTATGCCCGCAGGAAAATGAATCTCAGGGTTGTACGTGGTGACGTACTGTACACACCTTTACCTTCAGCTCTATCGACTTGCACGGTAACCTTGAGAGATCTGTGGGCACAGACTGCAAGATCCCCCCATTCCTCCGCGTTGCTAATAATTCTGTCATTATCCCTGTGCTCTGTTTTCACGTTCGACCTTCCAAAGTGAATCGCCTAAAACTTCTCTGAACTCCAGCTGCCACTCCTCAGCCCAGCTCTGCATCCCGTCAGTGTCCGCAGCACCACCAACCTTCTCGTCATCTGCAGACTCACACCTCCACTTCCTCATCCAAGTCATTCATAAAAGTCACAAAGAGTAGGGGTCCCAGCAGAATACCACAAGCCACCGACCTCCGGGCAGAGTGTCCTCCATCTGTGGCCAGACCAATTCCCAGTCCATTCAGCTAGATCTCCCTGGATCCCCTGCCTCCTGACTTTCTGAATGAGTCTACCGTGGGGAACCATAACAAATGGCTCACTAAACTCCATCTACACTGCTCTACCTCCGCCAATTTGCTTTGTCACTTCCTTGAAAACGACCTCCAGGGTCGTGAGGCGCAAGCTGCCCCTCACAAAGCCATGCGGACTCTCCCCCAGTCAACTATGCTTGGCAATCCTCTCTCGGGGAATCCACTCCGATAGTTTGCCCAGCACTGGAATGAGACTCACCGGTCTATAATTGCCACGATTGTCCCCATGACCTTTCTTGGACAAAGGCATAACATCAGCCACGCTCCAGCTCTCTGGTACTGTTCCTGTGGCAAGTGGGGACACACAGTTTGTCTTGAATACCCCAGCAATCTTGCTTTCCATAATAACCGCGGTTTTATCCCGTCTGGCCCCAAGGCCTTCTATGTCTGAATGGCTTTCAAAAGTTCTACCACATCCTCTTCCTCGACATGTCCCGACACATCAGCCTGTCCTACACTGTCCTTGAGTTCGTCAAGGTGCTTCTCCTTGAATATTGAAACAAGGAATTCTTCAAGGACCCTCCTCTACTTCCTCCGAATCCTGGCTCCAGGTTCTCCTTGTATCCCTGATCAGTCCAACCCTCACTCTAGTCATCCTCCTGTTCCTCAAGTACGTGTAGGACAACTTGGGGCTTCTCTTAATCTACTCGCAGGGTCTTCTCATGTCCCTCCTTGCTCTCCCAAGTCCCTTCTTGGCAATCTTACAACTCTCAAGGGACTTTGCTTCCTTCCCTAAATCTTCCTCCTGCCTCTTGACTAGATGTTCCACAGGGGTGGGTTAAGGGTGGGACTACAACCAGAGGTCATGGGTTAAGGGTGAAAGGTGAGAAGTTTAAAGAAGAACATGAGGGGGTACATGAGGGGAAACTTCTTCCCTCAGAGGGTGGTGAGAGTATGGAACGAGCTGCCAGCACAAGTGGGGCATGTGAGCTCGATTTCAACATTTAAGAGAAGTTTGGATGGGAGGACTGTGGATGCCTAAGGTCCCGGTGCTGGTCGATGGGTGTAGGCAGTTTAAATGCTTCTGGCATGGACTAGATGGGCCGAAGGGCCTGTTTCTGTGCCGTACTTCTCTGTGATTCTATCCCTAGGGATTAACGGGTCCCTTTCAGAATGGCAGGCAGTGACTAGTGGGGTACCACAAGGCTCGGTGCTGGGACCGCAGCAATTTACAATATACATTAATGATTTAGATGAAGGGATTAAAAGTAACATTGGCAAATTTGCTGATGACACAAAGCTGGGTGGCAGTGTGAAATGTGAGGAAGATGTTATGAGAATGCAGGGTGACCTGGACAGGCTGGGTGAGTGGGCAGATGCATGGCAGATGCAGTTTAATGAGGATAAATTTGAGGTTATCCACTTTGGTGGCAAAAACAGGAAGGCAGATTACTATCTGAATGGTGTCAAGTTAGGAAAAGGGGAAGCACAACAAGATCTAGGTGTCCTTGTTCATCAGTCACTGGAAGTAAGCATGCAGGTACAGCAGGCAGTGAAGAAAGCTAATGGCATGCTGGCCTTCATAACAAGGGGAGTTGAGTATAAGAGCAAAGAGGTCCTTCTGCAGTTGTACAGGGCCCTGGTGAGACCACACCTGGAGTATTGTGTACAGTTTTGGTCTCCAAATTTGAGGAAGGACATTCTTGCTATTGAGGGAGTGCAGCGTAGGTTCACAAGGTTAATTCCCGGGTTGGCGGGACTGTCATATGTTGAAAGATTGGAGCAACTGGGGTTGTATACACTGGAATTTAGAAGGATGAGAGGGGATTTGATTGAAACATATAAGATTATTAAGGGATTGGACACGCTGGAGGCAGGAAGCACGTTCCCACTGATGGGTGAGTCCAGAACCAGAGGCCACAATTTGAGAATAAGGGGTAGGCCATTTAGAACGAAGTTGAGGAAAAACTTCTTCACCCAGAGGGTTGTGGATCTGTGGAATGCTCTGCCTCAGAAGGCAGTGGAGGCCAATTCTCTGGATGCTTTCAAGGAAGAGTTAGATAGAGCTCTTAAAGATGGTAGAGGGAGAAGGCAGGAATGGGATACTGATTGTGGATGATCAGCCATGATCACAGTGAATGGCGGTGCTAGCTCGAAGGGCCGAATGTCCTACTCCTGCACCTATTGGCTATCTACCACCTGAACATCTTTTCCCAGTGGGGTAAACACAGTCAAACCTGAGGCTCCCTGAGCAAACCTCTCATTTTCCCTGAGAATATCTGCTCCCGGTTTATGCCCCCAGTCCCCGCCTAATACCCTCGTAAATGGCCCTCCACCCTAAAATAAACTCCCATACTGCCTGTTCCTATTCTTACCCAAGGCTATGGTGGGAACTGGGGGTGTCGTGGTCACTGTCCCCAAAGTGCTTCCCCCTCAGAAGCTCTCACCTGACCCCTGCCCAGGATCAATATCCTGCAGAAGTAATTGAGTTGCCACTGACCTGAGACAAAGGCCTGAGATTCCCCACCCCGCATTCCCCCACCCCTCCCTACCCCGGCTTCAGCACCTCTGCAGCAATGATGAGACGATGAGGGTATCTCTGGGTTTAACACACCTTCTTTCTCCCCCCCACCCGCCCCCGCCCGATCCAGCCGCTGGGTGTTGCCGTGGTGGGAAAGGCGGTGAAGGTAGAGGTGTGTCTGAAGAACCCCCTGCCCATCTCCCTCTCGGGGGTGGTCCTGCGATTCGAGGGGGCTGGCCTGCAAGGTCCGAAGGCCTACAAAGTCGGGTGAGTGGCAGTGAGGAGGAGGTGGTTGGAGGGAGGAGGAGGTGAGAGGGGGAGCAGGTTGTGAGGAGGGAGGAGGAGGGGGTGTGGAGGAGGTGAGAGGAGAGGACAGGGAGGGGATGTGGAGGAGTGGGAAGGAGATGAGGTAAAGGTGGGGGAGGAGGGCGAATGAGGAGGATGGTGAAGGGGGAAGGAGATGAGGGAGGAAGAGGGAGGATGAGGTAGAGGTGGGGGAGGAGGCAGTAGTGAGGAGGATGGTGAAGAGGGGGAGGAGGCGGTAGGGATGTGTGTTTAAGATGAGGAGTCAGGTGGGGACAGGCAAGGGAGGGGTGGAGAGAGGGGGAGAGAATGGGCATTGAGGGAGGGGCTGGTTGGACTGCTCGGTGGGTGAGGATTGGGATGGGAGAAGAGGCCTGGGCTGTCACCCCTCTCTCTGTCCCCAACACACTACCCAACTCCGTCACCCCTTCCAGTCCCCTCTATCCATTCCCCTCTCCTCCCCTCCTCTTCTCCCTCCCCTCCCCTAGTCCAGCCCTCTCCCCCTCTCTCTACTGTCTTCCCTTCTCTTCCCTCTCCCACTCCCCCCTGACATCCCCTCTCTCTCCTCCCTCTCTCCCCTCCTCTTCCCCTCCCCTCTCCCCTCCCCCTCTCCCTCTCCCTCCCATTCTCTCGCTCTCTCACTCACGGTGCCCCTTCCTCCCCCCCCCGCCAGGAACGTGCCGCGGCAGGGGACGGTGACGGTGACGGAGACCCTCCTGCCCCGCCGGGCGGGCCGGCGGAAGCTGGTCTGCAGCCTGGACTCTCCGCAGCTGACTCAGGTGCACGGTGTGGCCGAGCTCGAGGTGCGGGATGCCTGAGGAGGGGGTGCACGCGGGGCCGGCAGCAACGGCGCAGAGGCCCGGAGCCCCGAGCCTGACCCCCCGGTCAGATGGCCAACGTCCTGCAATGTGACTGTGTTCGGAAGCACTTTTCGAGGGTGGGGCCCATCCAGCCCGACTGCCCCTACCCCCCCAACCCTTCCCCCTCCTGTACATCTGAACTTCAGCTCGAACTTAAGTGTCCAAGCACAGTATTTAGTTGTCTGGTCTGTGAGCACCTCTCTCTTCGTGCAGCTGCTCAGGACCAGTTGTTTCGTCTGTGGATTTTTCCAATAAAATCAATTCAGCAAGTTCAGATTTTGTATTATGTTCTTTCTCAATTCCCCATTGCAGACCCAGTCAGTTCGGATCAGTGCAACATCTCCTCCGCAATCTCCATCAGCCCAGGCAGGAGCACTGCAGGGCTGGGTGCTCAGCCCCCCGCTCGACTCACTCGACACCCATGACTGTGAGGCTAAGCATGGCTCCAATGCCATTTTCAAGTTTGCTGTCGTAGGACAAATCAAGGGTTGAGATAATTCAGCATACAGGAGCGGGATTCAATATCTGGCTGGGTGATGTCACAATGACCTCTCACTCAGTGTCAGCAAGACCGAGGAGCTGACGATTGACTTCAGAGGTCTATCAGCTGGTCCTCATCGGTGGACCAGAGGTGGAGAGGATCAGCAAGTTTAAATTTGTCACTGTCATTATTCAGAGGACCTGTCCCGGGCCTAGCTTGGAAGAACAATCACGAGAAAAACACAGCAGTGTCTCTTAAAGGTTTGCAAAGATTTGGCATGGCATCTAAAACTTTGACAAACTTCCACAGGTTGGCAGTGGAGAGTATTTCGACTGGCTGCATCACAGCCTGGTGTGGGAACACCAATGCCTTCGAATGGAAAATCCTACAAAAAGTTGTGGATAGGGGCCCAGTCCGTCATGGGTAAAGCCCTCCCCACCACTGAGCACATCGACATGGAGTATCGTCGCAGGAAAGCAGCATCCATCGTCAGGGACCCCCACCACCCAGGTCATGCTGTCTTCTTGCTGCTGTTATCAGGGAGAAGGTACAGGAGCCTCAGGACTCACAACACCAGGTTCAGGAACAGTTACCACCCCTCAACCACTGGCTCTTGAACCACAGGGAAAACTTCACTCAACCTCACATGCCCCATCATTGAAATGTTCCCAGAACCAATCGACTCACTTTCAAGGACTCTTCATGTCATGATCTCAGTATTTATTGCTTATTTATATATTATTATTATTTCCTCTTTATATATTTGCAGTTTGTTGACTTTTCTTCACTGGTTGAACACCCAAGTTGGTTCGGACTTTAACTAATTCCATTATGGGTATTACTCTATAATTGATTTATTCAGAATGCCCGCAAATAAATGATTCTCAGAGTTATATATGGTGTATATATGTACTTCGATAATCAACCTACTTTCAAATTTCAATCTTTGCACGCCTCAGGCTCCCTCTGCACCATCCTGTCACACACTCAGACACAGAGTGAAGCTCCCTCCACACCTTCCCATCACGCACCCCCGGGGTCAGACACAGAGTGAAACTCCCTCCACACCGTCCCATCACACACCTCCGGGGTCAGACACAGAGTGAATCTCCCTCCACACCTTCCCATCACGCACCCCCGGGGTCAGACACAGAGTGAAACTCCCTCCACACCGTCCCATCACACACTCCCGGGGTCAGACACAGAGTGAAACTCCCTCCACACCTTCCCATCACGCACCCCCGGGGTCAGACACAGAGTGAAACTCCCTCCACACCTTCCCATCACGCACCCCCGGGGTCAGACACAGAGTGAAACTCCCTCCACACCTTCCCATCACGCACCCCCGGGGTCAGACACAGAGTGAAACTCCCTCCACACCGTCCCATCACACACCTCCGGGGTCAGACACAGAGTGAATCTCCCTCCACACCTTCCCATCACGCACCCCCGGGGTCAGACACAGAGTGAAACTCCCTCCACACCGTCCCATCACACACCTCCGGGGTCAGACACAGAGTGAATCTCCCTACACACCGTCCCATCACACACTCCCAGGGTCAGACAGAGAGTGAAACTCCCTCCACACCGTCCCATCACACACTCCCGGGGTCAGACACAGAGTGAAACTCACTCCACACCGTCCCATCACACACTCCCGGGGTCAGACACAGAGTGAATCTCCCTCCACACCGTCCCATCACACACTCTTGGGGTCAGACACACAAAGTGAATCTCCCTCCACACCGTCCCATCACACACTCCCAGGGTCAGACAGAGAGTGAATCTCCCTCCACAACGTCCCATCACACACTCCCGGGGTCAGACACAGAGTGAATCTCCCTACACACGGTCCCATCACACACTCCCAGGGTCAGACAGAGAGTGAATCTCCCTCCACAACGTCCCATCACACACTCCCAGGGTCAGACAGAGAGTGAATCTCCCTCCACAACGTCCCATCACACACCCCCGGGGTCAGACACAGAGTGAACCTCCCTCCACACCGTCCCATCACGCACCCCCGGGGTCAGACACAGAGTGAAACTCCCTCCACACCGTCCCATCACACACCTCCGGGGTCAGACACAGAGTGAATCTCCCAACACACCGTCCCATCACACACTCCCGAGGTCAGACACACAAAGTGAATCTCCCTCCACACCGTCCCATCACACACTCGCAGGGACAGACAGAGAGTGAATCTCCCTCCACAACGTCCCATCACACACCCCCGGGGTCAGAAACAGAGTGAACCTCCCTCCACACCGTCCCATCACACACTCCCGGGGTCAGACACAGAGTAAATCTCCCTCCACACCGTCCCATCACACACTCCCGGCGTCAGACACGGAGTGTATCTCCCTCCACACAGTCCCATCACACATTCCCGGGGTCAGACACAGAGTGAATCGCCCTCCACACCGTCCCATCACACACTCCCGGGGTCAGACACAGAGTGAATCTCGCTCCACACCGTCCCATCACACACCCCCGGGGTCAGACACAGAGTCAACCTCCCTCCACACTGTCCCATCACACACTCCCGGGGTCAGACACAGAGTGAATCTCCCTCCACACCGTCCCATCACACATTCCCGGGGTCAGACACAAAGTGAATCGCCCTCCACACCGTCCCATCACACACATCCGAGGTCAGACACAGAGTGAATCTCCCTCCACACCGTCCCATCACACACTCCCGGGGTCAGACACAGAGTGAATCGCCCTCCACACCGTCGCATCACACACTCTCGGGGTAAGACACAGAGTGAATCTCCCTCCACACAGTCCCATCACACACTCCCGGGGTCAGACACAGAGTGAATCTCCCTCCACACCGTCCCATCACACACTCCCGGGGTCAGACACAGAGTGAAGCTCCCTCCACACCGCCCCATCACACACTCCCGGGGTCACAGAGTGAAACTCCCTCCACGCCGTCCCATCACACACTTCCGGGGTCAGACACAGAATGAATCTCCCTCCACACCGCCGATCACACACTCCCGAGGTCAGACACAGAGTGAAATTCCGTCCACACCGTCCCATCACACACTCCCGGGGTCAGACACAGAGTGATTCTCGCTCCACACCGTCCCATCACACACTCCCGGGGTCAGACACAGAGTGAGGCTCCTGCAACACCGTCCCATCACACACTCCCGGGGTCAGACACAGAGTGAATCTCGCTCCACACCGTCCCATCACACACTCCCGGGGTCAGACACAGAGTGAATCTCCATCCACACCGTCCCATCACACACTCCTGGGGTCAGACACAGAGTGATGCTCCCTCCACACCGTCCCATCACACTCTCTCGGGGTAAGACACAGAGTGAATCTCCCTGCACACCGTCCCATCGCACACTCCCGGGGTCAGACACAGAGTGAAGCTCCCACCACACCGCCCCATCACGCACTCCCGGGGTCACAGAGAGAAGTTCCCTGCACACCGTCCCATCACACACTACCAGGGTCAGATGCAGAGTGAAACTCCCTCCACGCCGTCCCACCACACACCTCCGGGGTCAGACACAGAGTGAATCTCCCTCCACACCGCCCATCACACACTCCCGAGGTCAGACACAGAGTGAAACTCCCTCCACACGGTCCCATCACACACTCCTGGGGTCAGACACAGAGTGAATCTCACTCCACACCGTCCCATCACACACCCCCGGGGTCAGACACAGAGTGAAAATCCCTCCACACCGTCCCATCACACACTCCTGGGGTCAGACACAGAGTGAAACTCCCTCCACACCGTCCCATCACACACATCCGGGGTCAGACACAGAGTGAATCTCCCTCCACACCATCCCATCACACACTCCCGGGGTCAGGCACAGAGTAAAGCTCCCTCCACACCGTCCCATCACACACCCCCGAGGTCAGACACTGAGTGAATTTCCCTCCACACCGTCCCATCACACACTCCCGGGGTCAGACACAGAGTGAAACTCCCTCCACACCGTCCCATCACACACATCCGGGGTCAGACACAGAGTGAAACTCCCTCCACACCGTCCCATCACACACTCCCGAGGTCAGACACTGAGTGAATCTCCCTCCACACCGTCCGATCACACACCCCCGGGGTATGACACAGAGTGAAACTCCCTCCACTCCGTCCCATCACACACTCCCGGGGTGAGACACAGAGTGAAACTCCCTCCACACCGTCCCATCACACACTCCCGAGGTCAGACACTGAGTGAATCTCCCTCCACACCGTCCGATCACACACACCCGGGGTATGACACAGAGTGAACCTCCCTCCACTCCGTCCCATCACACACTCCTGGGGTATGACACAGAGTTAAGCAAGAACCTGTGAACAGTGTGTTCCTGCTAGGGTGAAGGGCGAGAGTCACAGTTTTAGACCTTGATATGCAGGGGAAAGAGTGTGTATATTGTACCGACATTCATCTACAGGGGAAAGAGTGTGTATATTGTATCCCGACATTCATCAACAGGAGAAAGAGGGTGTATATTGTACCGATATTCATCTACAGGGGAAAGTGTGTGTATATTGTACCGACATTCATCTACAAGGGAAAGAGTGTGTATATTGTACCCCGACATTCATCTACAGGGGAAAGAGTGTGTATATTGTACCGACATTCATCTACAGGGGAAAGAGTGTGTATATTGTACCGACATTCATCTACAGGGGAAAGAGTGTGTATATTGTACCGACATTCATCCACAGGGGAAAGAGTGTGTATATTCTACCGACATTCATCTGCAGGGGAAAGAGTGTGTATATTGTACCCCAACATTCATCTACAGGGGAAATAGTGTGTATATTGTACTGACATTCATCTACAGGGGAAAGAGTGTGTATATTGTACTGACATTCATCTACAGGAGAAAGAGTGTGTATATTGTACCGACATTCATCTAAAGGGGAAAGAGTGTGTATATTGTACTGACATTCATCTACAGGGGAAAGAGTGTGTATATTGACCCGTCATTCATCTACAGGGGAAAGAGTGTGTATATTGTACCCCGACATGCATCTACAGGGGAAAGAGTGTGTATATTGTACTGACATTCATCTACACGGGAAAGAGTGTGTATATTGTACCGACATTCATCTACAGGGGAAAGAGAGTGTATATTGTACCCCAACATTCATCTACAGGGGAAAGAGTGTGTGTATTGTAACCCGACATTCATCTACAGGGGAAAGAGTGTGTATGTTGTACGCCGAAATTCATCTCAAGGGGAAAGAGAGTGTAAATTGTACCCCGACATTCTTCAACAGGGGAAAGAGTGTGTATATTGTACCCCGACATTCATCTACAGGGGAAAGAGTGTGTCTATTGTACCCGAAATTCATCTACAGGGGAAAGAGGGTGTATATTGTACTGACATTCATTGACAGGGGAAAGAGTGTGTATATCGTACCGGAATTCATCTACAGGGGAAAGAGTGTGTATATCGTACCGACATTCATCTACAGGGGAAAGAGTGTGTATATTGTACAGACATTCATCTACAGGGGAAAGAGTGTGTATATTGTACCCTGAAATTCATCGACAGGAGAAAGAGAGTGTAGATTGTACCTCGACATTCACCTACAGGGGAAAGAGTGTGTATATTGTAGCGACATTCATCTACGGGGAAAGAGTGTGTATATTGTAACCCAACATTCATCTACAGGGGAAAGAGTGTGTATATTGTACTGACATTCATCTACAGGGGAAAGAGTGTGTATATTGTACCGTCATTCATCTACAGGGGAAAGAGTTTGTATATTGTACCCCGACATTCATCTACAGGGGAAAGAGTGTGTATATTGTACTGACATTCATCTACAGGGGAAAGACTGTGTATATTGTATGCCGAAATTCATCTACAGGGGAAAGAGAGTGTATATTGTACCCCGACATTCATCTACAGGGGAAAGAGTGTGTAGATCGTACTGACATTCATCTACAGGGGAAAGAGAGTGTATATCGTACCGACATTCATCTACAGGGGAAAGAGTGTGTAGATTGTACTGACATTCATCTACAGGGGAAAGAGTGTGTATATCGTACTGGCATTCATCTACAGGGGAAAGAGAGTGTATATTCTACCCCGACATTCATCTACATGGGAAAGAGTGTGTATATTGTACTGACATTCATCTACAGGGGAAAGAGTGTGGATATTGTACAAACATTCATCTACAGGGGAAAGAGTGTGTATATTGTACCGACATTCATCTACAGGGGAAAGAGTGTGTGTATTGTAACACGACATTCATCTACAGGGGAAAGAGTGTGTATGTTGTACGCCGAAATTCACCTACAGGGGAAAGAGAGTGTAAATTGTACCCCGACATTCTTCAACAGGGGAAAGAGTGTGTATATTGTACCCCGACATTCATCTACAGGGGAAAGAGTGTGTATATTGTACCCGACATTCATCTACAGGGCAAAGAGTGTGTATAGTCTACCGACATTCATCTAGAGGGTAAAGAGTGTGTATATTGTACTGACATTCATCGACAGGGGAAAGAGTGTGTATATTGTACCGACATTCATCGACAGGGGAAAGAGTGTGTATATTGTACTGACATTCATCTACAGGGGAAAGAGTGTGTATATTGTACAGACATTCATCTACAGGGGAAAGAGAGTGTATATTGTACCCCGACATTCATGAACAGGGGAAAGAGAGTGTAGATTGTACCTCGAAACTCACCTACAGGGGAAAGAGTGTGTATATTGTACCGACATTCATCTGCAGGGAAAGAGTGTGTATATTGTAACCCAACATTCATCTACAGGGGAAAGAGTGTGTATATTGTACTGACATTCATCTACAGGGGAAAGAGTGTGTATATTGTACCCGACATTCATCTACACGGCAAAGAGTGTGTATATTGTACCGATATTCATCTACAGGGGAAAGAGTGTGTATATTGTACCGACATTCATCTGCAGGGGAAAGAGTGTGTATATTGTACTGACATTCATCTACAGGGGAAAGAGTGTGTATATTGTACCCGACATTCATCTACAGGGCAAAGAGTGTGTATATTGTACCGACATTCATCTACAGGGGAAAGAGTGTGTATATTGTACCGACATTCATCTGCAGGGGAAAGAGTGTGTATATTGTACCCCGACATTCATCTACAGGTGAAAGAGTGTGTATATTGTACCGACATTCATCTACGGGGAAAGAGTGTGTATATTGTAACCCAACATTCATCTACAGGGGAAAGAGTGTGTATATTGTACTGACATTCATCTACAGGGGAAAGACTGTGTATATTGTACGCCGAAATTCATCTACAGGGGAAAGAGTGTGTATATTGTACCGACATTCATCTACAGGGGAAAGAGAGTGTATATCGTACCGGAATTCATCTACAGGGGAAAGAGTGTGTATATCGTACCGACATTCATCTACAGGGGAAAGAGTGTGTATATTTTACAGACATTCATCTACAGGGGAAAGAGTGTGTATATTGTACCCCGAAATTCATCGACAGGAGAAAGAGAGTGTAGATTGTACCTCGACATTCACCTACAGGGGAAAGATTGTGTATATTGTACCCCGACATTCATCTACAGGGGAAAGAGTGTGTATATTGTACCGACATTCATCTACAGGGGAAAGAGTGTGTATATTGTACAGACATCCATCTGCAGGGTAAAGAGTGTGTATATTGTACCCCGACATTCATCTACAGGGGAAAGAGTGTGTATATTGTAGCGACATTCATCTACGGGGAAAGAGTGTGTATATTGTAACCCAACATTCATCTACAGGGGAAAGAGTGTGTATAGTGTACTGACATTCATCTACAGGGGAAAGAGTGTGTATATTGTACCATCATTCATCTACAGGGGAAAGAGTGTGTATATTGTACCCCGACATTCATCTACAGGGGAAAGAGTGTGTATATTGTACTGACATTCATCTACAGGGGAAAGACTGTGTATATTGTATGCCGAAATTCATCTACAGGGGAAAG
The DNA here is from genome assembly GCF_963921235.1 of Mobula hypostoma. NCBI lineage: Eukaryota > Metazoa > Chordata > Chondrichthyes > Myliobatiformes > Myliobatidae > Mobula > Mobula hypostoma. The sequence goes on along the minus strand of NC_086106.1, from coordinate 17,770,874 downwards.
AGAGTGTATATTGTACCCCGACATTCATCTACAGGGGAAAGAGTGTGTAGATCGTACTGACATTCATCTACAGGGGAAAGAGAGTGTATATCGTACCGACATTCATCTACAGGGGAAAGAGTGTGTAGATTGTACTGACATTCATCTGCAGGGGAAAGAGTGTGTATATCGTACTGGCATTCATCTACAGGGGAAAGAGAGTGTATATTGTACCCCGACATTCATCTACATGGGAAAGAGTGTGTATATTGTACTGACATTCATCTACAGGGGAAAGAGTGTGGATATTGTACAAACATTCATCTACAGGGGAAAGAGTGTGTATATTGTACCGACATTCATCTACAGGGGAAAGAGTGTGTGTATTGTAACACAACATTCATCTACAGGGGAAAGAGTGTGTATATTGTACGCCGAAATTCACCTACAGGGGAAAGAGAGTGTAGATTGTACCTCGAAATTCACCTACAGGGGAAAGAGTGTGTATATTGTACCGACATTCATCTGCAGGGGAAAGAGTGTGTATATCGTACCCCGACATTCATCTACAGGTGAAAGAGTGTGTATATTGTACCGACATTCATCTACGGGGAAAAGAGTGTGTATATTGTAACCCAACATTCATCTACAGGGGAAAGAGTGTGTATATTGTACTGACATTCATCTACAGGGGAAAGAGTGTGTATATTGTACTGACATTCATCTACAGGGGAAAGACTGTGTATATTGTACGCCGAAATTCATCTACAGGGGAAAGTGTGTGTATATTGTACCGACATTCATCTACAGGGGAAAGAGAGTGTATATCGTACTGACATTCATCTACAGGGGAAAGAGAGTGTATATCGTACCGGAATTCATCTACAGGGGAAAAAGTGTGTATATTGTACAGACATTCATCTACAGGGGAAAGAGAGTGTATATTGTACTCTGACATTCATGAACAGGGGAAAGAGAGTGTAGATTGTACCTCGAAATTCACCTACAGGGGAAAGAGTGTGTATATTGTACCGACATTCATCTACGGGGAAAGAGTGTGTATATTGTAACCCAATATTCATCGACAGGGGAAAGAGTGTGTATATTGTACTGACATTCATCTACAGGGGAAAGAGTGTGTATATTGTACTGACATTCATCTACAGGGCAAAGAGTGTGTATAATGTACCGACATTCATCTACAGCGGAAAGAGTGTGTATATTGTACCGACATTCATCTAAAGGGGAAAGAGTGTGTATATTGTACTGACATTCATCTACAGGGGAAAGAGTGTGTATATTGTACCGTCATTCATCTACAGGGGAAAGAGTGTGTATATTGTACCCCGACATTCATCTACAGGGGAAAGAGTGTATATAATGTACCGACATTCAACTACAAGGAAAAGAGTGTGCATATTGTACCGACATTCATCTGCAGGGGAAAGAGTGTGTATATTGTACCCGACGTTCATCTACAGGGGAAAGAGTGTGCATATTGTACCCGACATTCATCTACAGGTGAAAGAGTGTATATTGTACCCCGACATTCATGTATAGGGGAAAGAGAGTGTATATCGCACACCGACATTCATCTGCAGGGGAAAGAGTGTATATAATGTACAGACATTCATCAACAGGGGAAAGAGTGTGTATATTATACCCTGACATTCATCTACAGGGGTAAGAGTGTGTATATTGTACCCAGACATTCATCTACAGGGGAAAGAGTGTGTATAGTGCACCCCAACATTCATCTACAGGGGAAAGACTGTATATAATGTACCGACATTCATCTACAGGGGAAAGAGTGTGTATATTGTACTGACATTCATTTACAGGGGAAAGAGTGTGCATATCGTACCCCGATATTCATATAGAGGGGCAAAAGTGTGTATATTGTACCGACATTCACCTATAGGGGAAAGAGTGTGTATATTGCACCGACATTCATCTACAGGGGAAAGAGTGTGTATATTGTACCAACATTCATCAACAGGGGAAAGAGTGTGTATATTGTACCCCGACATTCATCTACAGGGGAAAGAGTGTGTATATTGTACCGACATTCATCTGCAGGGGAAAGAGTGTACATATCGTACCGACATTTATCGACAGGGGAAAGAGTGTGTATATTGCACAGCCATTCATGTACAGCGGAAAGAGTGTGTATATTTTACCCCGACATTCATCTACAGGGTAAAGAGTGTGTATATTGTAACCCGATATTCATATGCAGGCGAAAGTGTGTGCATATTGTACCCCGTCATTCATCTGCAGGGGAAAGAGTCTGTATATTGTACCGACATTCATCTACATGGGAAAGAGTGTGTATATTGTACCGACATTCATCTACAGGGGAAAGAGTGTGCATATTGTACCCCGACATTCATGTACAGGGGAAAGAGTGTGTATATTGTACTGACATTCATCTACAGGGGAAAGAGTGTGGATATTGTACAAACATTCATCTACAGGGGAAAGAGTGTGTATATTGTACCGACATTCATCTACAGGGGAAAGAGTGTGTGTATTGTAACACGACATTCATCTACAGGGGAAAGAGTGTGTATGTTGTACGCCGAAATTCACCTACAGGGGAAAGAGAGTGTAAATTGTACCCCGACATTCTTCAACAGGGGAAAGAGTGTGTATATTGTACCCCGACATTCATCTACAGCGGAAAGAGTGTGTATATTGTACCCGACATTCATCTACAGGGCAAAGAGTGTGTATAGTCTACCGACATTCATCTACAGGGCAAAGAGTGTGTATATTGTACCGATATTCATCTACGGGGAAAGAGTGTGTATATTGTAACCCAACATTCATCTACAGGGGAATGAGTGTGTATATTGTACTGACATTCATCTACAGGGGAAAGAGTGTGTATATTGTACCGTCATTCATCTACAGGGGAAAGAGTGTGTATATTGTACCCCGACATTCATCTACAGGGGAAAGAGTGTGTATATTGTACTGACATTCATCTACAGGGGAAAGACTGTGTATATTGTATGCCGAAATTCATCTACAGGGGAAAGAGAGTGTATATTGTACCCCGACATTCATCTACAGGGGAAAGAGTGTGTAGATCGTACTGACATTCATCTACAGGGGAAAGAGAGTGTATATCGTACCGACATTCATCTACAGGGGAAAGAGTGTGTATATTGTACTGACATTCATCTACAGGGGAAAGAGTGTGTATATTGTACCGACATTCATCTACAGGGGAAAGAGTGTGCATATTGTACCCCGACATTCATGTACAGGGGAAAGAGTGTGTATATTGTACTGACATTCATCTACAGGGGAAAGAGTGTGGATATTGTACAAACATTCATCTACAGGGGAAAGAGTGTGTATATTGTACCGACATTCATCTACAGGGGAAAGAGTGTGTGTATTGTAACACGACATTCATCTACAGGGGAAAGAGTGTGTATGTTGTACGCCGAAATTCACCTACAGGGGAAAGAGAGTGTAAATTGTACCCCGACATTCTTCAACAGGGGAAAGAGTGTGTATATTGTACCCCGACATTCATCTACAGGGGAAAGAGTGTGTATATTGTACCCGACATTCATCTACAGGGCAAAGAGTGTGTATAGTCTACCGACATTCATCTAGAGGGTAAAGAGTGTGTATATTGTACTGACATTCATCGACAGGGGAAAGAGTGTGTATATTGTACCGACATTCATCGACAGGGGAAAGAGTGTGTATATTGTACTGACATTCATCTACAGGGGAAAGAGTGTGTATATTGTACAGACATTCATCTACAGGGGAAAGAGAGTGTATATTGTACCCCGACATTCATGAACAGGGGAAAGAGAGTGTAGATTGTACCTCGAAACTCACCTACAGGGGAAAGAGTGTGTATATTGTACCGACATTCATCTGCAGGGAAAGAGTGTGTATATTGTAACCCAACATTCATCTACAGGGGAAAGAGTGTGTATATTGTACTGACATTCATCTACAGGGGAAAGAGTGTGTATATTGTACCCGACATTCATCTACAGGGGAAAGAGTGTGTATATTGTACCCCGACATTCATCTACAGGGGAAAGAGTGTGTATATTGTACTCCGATATTCATCTACAGGGGAAAGATTGTGTATATTGTACTGACATTCATCTACAGGGGAAAGAGTGTGTATATTGTACCCGACATTCATCTACAGGGCAAAGAGTGTGTATATTGTACCGACATTCATCTACAGGGGAAAGAGTGTGTATATTGTACCGACATTCATCTGCAGGGGAAAGAGTGTGTATATTGTACCCCGACATTCATCTACAGGTGAAAGAGTGTGTATATTGTACCGACATTCATCTACGGGGAAAGAGTGTGTATATTGTAACCCAACATTCATCTACAGGGGAAAGAGTGTGTATATTGTACTGACATTCATCTACAGGGGAAAGACTGTGTATATTGTACGCCGAAATTCATCTACAGGGGAAAGAGTGTGTATATTGTACCGACATTCATCTACAGGGGAAAGAGAGTGTATATCGTACCGGAATTCATCTACAGGGGAAAGAGTGTGTATATCGTACCGACATTCATCTACAGGGGAAAGAGTGTGTATATTTTAGAGACATTCATCTACAGGGGAAAGAGTGTGTATATTGTACCCCGAAATTCATCGACAGGAGAAAGAGAGTGTAGATTGTACCTCGACATTCACCTACAGGGGAAAGATTGTGTATATTGTACCCCGACATTCATCTACAGGGGAAAGAGTGTGTATATTGTACCGACATTCATCTACAGGGGAAAGAGTGTGTATATTGTACAGACATCCATCTGCAGGGGAAAGAGTGTGTATATTGTACCCCGACATTCATCTACAGGGGAAAGAGTGTGTATATTGTAGCGACATTCATCTACGGGGAAAGAGTGTGTATATTGTAACCCAACATTCATCTACAGGGGAAAGAGTGTGTATAGTGTACTGACATTCATCTACAGGGGAAAGAGTGTGTATATTGTACCATCATTCATCTACAGGGGAAAGAGTGTGTATATTGTACCCCGACATTCATCTACAGGGGAAAGAGTGTGTATATTGTACTGACATTCATCTACAGGGGAAAGACTGTGTATATTGTATGCCGAAATTCATCTACAGGGGAAAGAGAGTGTATATTGTACCCCGACATTCATCTACAGGGGAAAGAGTGTGTAGATCGTACTGACATTCATCTACAGGGGAAAGAGAGTGTATATCGTACCGACATTCATCTACAGGGGAAAGAGTGTGTAGATTGTACTGACATTCATCTGCAGGGGAAAGAGTGTGTATATCGTACTGGCATTCATCTACAGGGGAAAGAGAGTGTATATTGTACCCCGACATTCATCTACATGGGAAAGAGTGTGTATATTGTACTGACATTCATCTACAGGGGAAAGAGTGTGGATATTGTACAAACATTCATCTACAGGGGAAAGAGTGTGTATATTGTACCGACATTCATCTACAGGGGAAAGAGTGTGTGTATTGTAACACAACATTCATCTACAGGGGAAAGAGTGTGTATATTGTACGCCGAAATTCACCTACAGGGGAAAGAGAGTGTAGATTGTACCTCGAAATTCACCTACAGGGGAAAGAGTGTGTATATTGTACCGACATTCATCTGCAGGGGAAAGAGTGTGTATATTGTACCCCGACATTCATCTACAGGTGAAAGAGTGTGTATATTGTACCGACATTCATCTACGGGGAAAGAGTGTGTATATTGTAACCCAACATTCATCTACAGGGGAAAGAGTGTGTATATTGTACTGACATTCATCTACAGGGGAAAGAGTGTGTATATTGTACTGACATTCATCTACAGGGGAAAGACTGTGTATATTGTACGCCGAAATTCATCTACAGGGGAAAGTGTGTGTATATTGTACCGACATTCATCTACAGGGGAAAGAGAGTGTATAGCGTACTGACATTCATCTACAGGGGAAAGAGAGTGTATATCGTACCGGAATTCATCTACAGGGGAAAAAGTGTGTATATTGTACAGACATTCATCTGCAGGGGAAAGAGAGTGTATATTGTACTCTGACATTCATGAACAGGGGAAAGAGAGTGTAGATTGTACCTCGAAATTCACCTACAGGGGAAAGAGTGTGTATATTGTACCGACATTCATCTACGGGGAAAGAGTGTGTATATTGTAACCCAATATTCATCGACAGGGGAAAGAGTGTGTATATTGTACTGACATTCATCTACAGGGGAAAGAGTGTGTATATTGTACTGACATTCATCTACAGGGCAAAGAGTGTGTATAATGTACCGACATTCATCTACAGCGGAAAGAGTGTGTATATTGTACCGACATTCATCTAAAGGGGAAAGAGTGTGTATATTGTACTGACATTCATCTACAGGGGAAAGAGTGTGTATATTGTACCGTCATTCATCTACAGGGGAAAGAGTGTGTATATTGTACCCCGACATTCATCTACAGGGGAAAGAGTGTATATAATGTACCGACATTCAACTACAAGGAAAAGAGTGTGCATATTGTACCGACATTCATCTGCAGGGGAAAGAGTGTGTATATTGTACCCGACGTTCATCTACAGGGGAAAGAGTGTGCATATTGTACCCGACATTCATCTACAGGTGAAAGAGTGTATATTGTACCCCGACATTCATGTATAGGGGAAAGAGAGTGTATATCGCACACCGACATTCATCTGCAGGGGAAAGAGTGTATATAATGTACAGACATTCATCAACAGGGGAAAGAGTGTGTATATTATACCCTGACATTCATCTACAGGAGTAAGAGTGTGTATATTGTACCCCGACATTCATCTACAGGGGAAAGAGTGTGTATAGTGCACCCCAACATTCATCTACAGGGGAAAGACTGTATATAATGTACCGACATTCATCTACAGGGGAAAGAGTGTGTATATTGTACTGACATTCATTTACAGGGGAAACAGTGTGCATATCGTACCCCGATATTCATATAGAGGGGCAAAAGTGTGTATATTGTACCGACATTCACCTATAGGGGAAAGAGTGTGTATATTGCACCGACATTCATCTACAGGGGAAAGAGTGTGTATATTGTACCAACATTCATCAACAGGGGAAAGAGTGTGTATATTGTACCCCGACATTCATCTACAGGGGAAAGAGTGTGTATATTGTACCGACATTCATCTGCAGGGGAAAGAGTGTACATATCGTACCGACATTTATCGACAGGGGAAAGAGTGTGTATATTGCACAGCCATTCATGTACAGCGGAAAGAGTGTGTATATTTTACCCCGACATTCATCTACAGGGTAAAGAGTGTGTATATTGTAACCCGATATTCATATGCAGGCGAAAGTGTGTGCATATTGTACCCCGTCATTCATCTGCAGGGGAAAGAGTCTGTATATTGTACCGACATTCATCTACAGGGGAAAGAGTGTGGATATTGTACAAACATTCATCTACAGGGGAAAGAGTGTGTATATTGTACCCCGACATTCATGTACAGGGGAAAGAGTGTGTATATTGTACCCGACATTCATCTACAGGGCAAAGAGTGTGTATAGTCTACCGACATTCATCTTGAGGGTAAAGAGTGTGTATATTGTACTGACATTCATCGACAGGGGAAAGAGTGTGTATATTGTACCGACATTCATCGACAGGGGAAAGAGTGTGTATATTGTACAGACATTCATCTACAGGAGAAAGAGTGTGTATATTGTACAGACATTCATCTACAGGGGAAAGAGAGTGTATATTGTACCCCGACATTCATGAACAGGGGAAAGAGAGTGTAGATTGTACCTCGAAACTCACCTACAGGGGAAAGAGTGTGTATATTGTACCGACATTCATCTGCAGGGAAAGAGTGTGTATATTGTAACCCAACATTCATCTACAGGGGAAAGAGTGTGTATATTGTACTGACATTCATCTACAGGGGAAAGAGTGTGTATATTGTACCCGACATTCATCTACAGGGCAAAGAGTGTGTATATTGTACCGATATTCATCTACAGGGGAAAGAGTGTGTATATTGTACCGACATTCATCTGCAGGGGAAAGAGTGTGTATATTGTACTGACATTCATCTACAGGGGAAAGAGTGTGTATATTGTACTGACATTCATCTACAGGGGAAAGACTGTGTATATTGTATGCCGAAATTCATCTACAGGGGAAAGAGAGTGTATATTGTACCCCGACATTCATCTACAGGGGAAAGAGTGTGTAGATCGTACTGACATTCATCTACAGGGGAAAGAGAGTGTATATCGTACCGACATTCATCTACAGGGGAAAGAGTGTGTAGATTGTACTGACATTCATCTGCAGGGGAAAGAGTGTGTATATCGTACTGGCATTTGTGGATATTGTACAAACATTCATCTACAGGGGAAAGAGTGTGTATATTGTACCGACATTCATCTACAGGGGAAAGAGTGTGTGTATTGTAACACAACATTCATCTACAGGGGAAAGAGTGTGTATATTGTACGCCGAAATTCACCTACAGGGGAAAGAGAGTGTAGATTGTACCTCGAAATTCACCTACAGGGGAAAGAGTGTGTATATTGTACCGACATTCATCTGCAGGGGAAAGAGTGTGTATATTGTACCCCGACATTCATCTACAGGTGAAAGAGTGTGTATATTGTACCGACATTCATCTACGGGGAAAGAGTGTGTATATTGTAACCCAACATTCATCTACAGGGGAAAGAGTGTGTATATTGTACTGACATTCATCTACAGGGGAAAGAGTGTGTATATTGTACTGACATTCATCTACAGGGGAAAGACTGTGTATATTGTACGCCGAAATTCATCTACAGGGGAAAGTGTGTGTATATTGTACCGACATTCATCTACAGGGGAAAGAGAGTGTATAGCGTACTGACATTCATCTACAGGGGAAAGAGAGTGTATATCGTACCGGAATTCATCTACAGGGGAAAAAGTGTGTATATTGTACAGACATTCATCTGCAGGGGAAAGAGAGTGTATATTGTACTCTGACATTCATGAACAGGGGAAAGAGAGTGTAGATTGTACCTCGAAATTCACCTACAGGGGAAAGAGTGTGTATATTGTACCGACATTCATCTACGGGGAAAGAGTGTGTATATTGTAACCCAATATTCATCGACAGGGGAAAGAGTGTGTATATTGTACTGACATTCATCTACAGGGGAAAGAGTGTGTATATTGTACTGACATTCATCTACAGGGCAAAGAGTGTGTATAATGTACCGACATTCATCTACAGCGGAAAGAGTGTGTATATTGTACCGACATTCATCTAAAGGGGAAAGAGTGTGTATATTGTACTGACATTCATCTACAGGGGAAAGAGTGTGTATATTGTACCGTCATTCATCTACAGGGGAAAGAGTGTGTATATTGTACCCCGACATTCATCTACAGGGGAAAGAGTGTATATAATGTACCGACATTCAACTACAAGGAAAAGAGTGTGCATATTGTACCGACATTCATCTGCAGGGGAAAGAGTGTGTATATTGTACCCGACGTTCATCTACAGGGGAAAGAGTGTGCATATTGTACCCGACATTCATCTACAGGTGAAAGAGTGTATATTGTACCCCGACATTCATGTATAGGGGAAAGAGAGTGTATATCGCACACCGACATTCATCTGCAGGGGAAAGAGTGTATATAATGTACAGACATTCATCAACAGGGGAAAGAGTGTGTATATTATACCCTGACATTCATCTACAGGGGTAAGAGTGTGTATATTGTACCCATTCATCTAAGGGAAAGAGTGTGAATTACGACATTCATCTACAGGGGAAAGAGTGTGTTATTGTACCATTCATCTACAGGGGAAAGAGGTTATTTTCCACGGAAAGCTATGACATTCATCTACAGGGGAAAGAGTGTGTATAGTGCACCCCAACATTCATCTACAGGGGAAAGACTGTATATAATGTACCGACATTCATCTACAGGGGAAAGAGTGCGTATATTGTACTGACATTCATTTACAGGGGAAACAGTGTGCATATCGTACCCCGATATTCATATAGAGGGGCAAAAGTGTGTATATTGTACCGACATTCACCTATAGGGGAAAGAGTGTGTATATTGCACCGACATTCATCTACAGGGGAAAGAGTGTGTATATTGTACCAACATTCATCAACAGGGGAAAGAGTGTGTATATTGTACCCCGACATTCATCTACAGGGGAAAGAGTGTGTATATTGTACCGACATTCATCTGCAGGGGAAAGAGTGTACATATCGTACCGACATTTATCGACAGGGGAAAGAGTGTGTATATTGCACAGCCATTCATGTACAGCGGAAAGAGTGTGTATATTTTACCCCGACATTCATCTACAGGGTAAAGAGTGTGTATATTGTAACCCGATATTCATATGCAGGCGAAAGTGTGTGCATATTGTACCCCGTCATTCATCTGCAGGGGAAAGAGTCTGTATATTGTACCGACATTCATCTACATGGGAAAGAGTGTGTATATTGTACCGACATTCATCTACAGGGGAAAGAGTGTGCATATTGTACCCCGACATTCATGTACAGGGGAAAGAGTGTGTATATTGTACCGGCATTCATCTACAGGGGAAAGAGTGTGAATATTGTACCGACATTCATCTGCAGGGGAGAGAGTCTGTGTATTGTACCGACATTGATCTACAGAGGAAAGAGTGTGTATATTGTACCCCGACATTCATCTACAGGGGAAAGAGTGTGAATATTGTACCGACATTCATCTACAGGGGAAAGAGTGTGTATATTGTACCCCGACATTCATCTACAGGGGAAAGAGTGTGTATATTGTACTGACATTCATCTACAGGGGAAAGAGTGTGTACATTGTATCGACATTCATCTACAGGGGAAAGAGAGTGTATATTGTACCCCAACATTCATCTACAGGGGAAAGAGTGTGTGTATTGTAACCCGACATTCATCTACAGGGGAAAGAGTGTGTATATTGTACGCCGAAATTCATCTGAAGGGGAAAGAGAGTGTAAATTGTACCCCGACATTCTTCAACAGGGGAAAGAGTGTGTATATTGTACTCCGATATTCATCTACAGGGGAAAGATTGTGTATATTGTACCCGAAATTCATCTACAGCGGAAAGAGGGTGTATATTGTACTGACATTTATCGACAGGGGAAAGAGTGTGTATATCGTACCGGAATTCAGCTACTGGGGAAAGAGTGTGTATATCGTACCGACATTCATCTACTGGGGAAAGAGTGTGTATATTCTACAGACATTCATCTACAGCGGAAAGAGCGTGTATATTGTACCCCGAAATTCATCGACAGGAGATAGAGAGTGTAGATTGTACCTCGACATTCACCTACAGGGGAAAGATTGTGTATATTGTAGCCCGACATTCATCTACAGGGGAAAGAGTGTGTATATTGAACCGACATTCATCTACAGGGGAAAGAGTGTGTATATTGTACAGACATTCATCTGCAGGGGAAAGAGTGTGTATATTGTACCCCGACATTCATCTACAGGGGAAAGAGTGTGTATATTGTACCGACATTCATCTACGGGGAAAGAGTGTGTATATTGTAACGCAACATACATCTACAGGGGAAAGAGTGTGTACATTGTACTGACATTCATCGACAGGGGAAAGAGTGTGTATATTGTACCGTCATTCATCTACAGGGGAAAGAGTGTGTATATTGTACCGCGACATTCATCTACAGGGGAAAGAGTGTGTATATTCTACTGACATTCATCTACAGGGGAAAGACTGTGTATATTGTACGCCGAAATTCATCTACAGGGGAAAGAGACTGTATATTGTACCCCGACATTCATCTACAGGGGAAAGAGTGTGTAGATCGTACTGATATTCATCTACAGGGGAAAGAGAGTGTATATCATACCGACATTCATCTACAGGGGAAAGAGTGTGTATATTGTACTGACATTCATCTACAGGGGAAAGAGTGTGTATATTGTACAGACATTCATCTACAGGGGAAAGAGAGTGTTGATTGTACCTCGAAATTCACCTGCAGGGGAAAGAGTGTGTTTATTGTACCGACATTCATCTGCGGGGCAAGAGTGTGTATATTGTAACCCAACATTCATCTACAGGGGAAAGAGTGTGTATATTGTACTGACATTCATCTACAGGGGAAAGAGTGTGAATATTGTACCGACATTCATCTGCAGGGGAAAGAGTCTGTGTATTGTACCGACATTGATCTACAGGGGAAAGAGTGTGTATATTGTACCCCGACATTCATCTACAGGGGAAAGAGTGTGAATATTGTACCGACATTCATCTACAGGGGAAAGAGTGTGTATATTGTACCAACATTCATCTACAGGGGAAAGAGTGTGTATATTGTACCCCGACATTCATCTACAGGGGAAAGAGTGTGTATATTGTACTGACATTCATCTGCAGGGGAAAGAGTGTGTATATTGTATCGACATTCATCTACAGGGGAAAGAGAGTGTATATTGTACCCCGACATTAATCTACAGGGGAAAGAGTATGTATATTGAACCGACATTCATCTACAGGGGAAAGAGTGTGTATATTGTACAGACATTCATCTGCAGGGGAAAGAGTGTGTATATTGTACCCCGACATTCATCTACAGGGGAAAGAGTGTGTATATTGTACCGACATTCATCTACGGGGAAAGAGTGTGTATATTGTAACGTAACATACATCTACAGGGGAAAGAGTGTGTATATTGTACTGACATTCATCTACAGGGGAAAGAGTGTTTATATTGTACCGTCATTCATCTACAGGGGAAAGAGTGTGTATATTGTACCCCGACATTCATCTACAGGGGAAAGAGTGTGTATATTGTACTGACATTCATCTACAGGGGAAAGAGAGTGTATATTGTACCCCGACATTCATCTACAGGGGAAAGAGTGTGTAGATCGTACTGATATTCATCTACAGGGGAAAGAGTGTGCATATCGTACCGGCATTCATCTACAGGGGAAAGAGTGTGTATATTGTACTGACATTCATCTACAGGGGAAAGAGTGTGTATATTGTACCCCGAAATTCATCGACAGGAGAAAGAGAGTGTAGATTGTACCTCGAAATTCACCTGCAGGGGAAAGAGTGTGTTTATTGTACCGACATTCATCTGCGGGGAAAGAGTGTGTATATTGTAACCCAACATTCATCTACAGGGGAAAGAGTGTGTATATTGTACTGACATTCATCTACAGGGGAAAGAGTGTGTATATTGTATTGACATTCATCTACAGGGGAAAGAGTGTGTATATTGTACTGACATTCATCTACAGGGGAAAGAGTGTGTATATTGTACTGACATTCATCTACAGGGGAAAGAGTGTGTATATTGTACCCCGACATTCATCTACAGGTGAAAGAGTGTGTATATTGTACCGATATTCATCTACGGGGAAAGAGTGTGTATATTGTAACCCAACATTCCTTTCCAGGGGAAAGAGTGTGTATATTGTACTGACATTCATCTAGAGGGGAAAGAGTGTGTATATTGTACCGTCATTCATCTACAGGGGAAAGAGTGTGTATATTGTACTCCGACATTCATCTACAGGGGAAAGAGTGTGTATATTGTACTGACATTCATCTACAGGAGAAAGAGTGTGTATATTGTACCGACATTCATCTACAGGGGAAAGAGAGTGTATATCGTACTGACATTCATCTACAGGGGAAAGAGAGTGTATATCGTACCGGAATTCATCTACAGGGGAAAGAGTGTGTATATTGTACAGACATTCATCTACAGGGGAAAGGGAGTGTATATTGTACCCCGACATTCATGAACAGGGGAAAGAGAGTGTAGATTGTACCTCGAAATTCACCTGCAGGGGAAAGAGTGTGTATATTGTACCGACATTCATCTACGGGGAAAGAGTGTGTATATTGTAACCCAACATTCATCGACAGGGGAAAGAGTGTGTATATTGTACTGACATTCATCTACAGGGGAAAGAGTGTGTATATTGTGCTGACATTCATCTACAGGGCAAAGAGTGTGTATATTGTACCGACATTCATCTACAGCGGAAAGAGTGTGTATATTGTACCGACATTCATCTAAAGGGGAAAGAGTGTGTATATTGTACTGACATTCATCTATAGGGGAAAGAGTGTGTCTATTGTACCGTCATTCATCTACAGGGGAAAGAGTGTGTATATTGTACCCCGACATTCATCTACAGGGGAAAGAGTGTGTATATTGTACCCGACATTCATCTACAGGGGAAAGAGTGTGTATATCGTACCCCGACATTCATATAGAGGGGCAAAAGTGTGTATATTTTACCGACATTCATCTATAGGGGCAAGAGAGTGTATATTGTACCGATATTCATCTACAGCGGAAAGAGTGTATATAATGTACAGACATTCATCAACAGGGGAAAGAGTGTGTATATTATACCCTGACATTCATCTACAGGGGTAAGAGTGTGTATATTGTACCCCGACATTCATCTACAGGGGAAAGAGTGTGTATGTTGCACCCCGACATTCATCTACAGGGGAAAGAGTGTGTATATTGTACTGACATTCATTTACAGGGGAATCAGTGTGAATATCGTACCCCGACATTCATATAGAGGGGCAAAAGTGTGCATATTGTACCGACATTCATCTATAGGGGAAAGAGTGTGTATATTGTACCGACATTCATCTACAGGGGAAAGAGTGTGTATATTGTACCCCGACATTCATCTACAGGGGAAAGAGTGTGTATATTGTACCGACATTCATCTACGGGGAAAGAGTGTGTATATTGTAACGCAACATACATCTACAGGGGAAAGAGTGTGTATATTGTACTGACATTCATCTACAGGGGAAAGAGTGTGTATATTGTACCGTAATTCATCTACAGGGGAAAGAGTGTGTATATTGTACCGCGACATTCATCTACAGGGCAAAGAGTGTGTATATTCTACTGACATTCATCTACAGGGGAAAGACTGTGTATATTGTACGCCGAAATTCATCTACAGGGGAAAGAGACTGTATATTGTACCCCGACATTCATCTACAGGGGAAAGAGTGTGTAGATCGTACTGATATTCATCTACAGGGGAGAGAGAGTGTATATCATACCGACATTCATCTACAGGTGAAAGAGTGTGTATATTGTACTGACATTCATCTACAGGGGAAAGAGTGTGTATATTGTACAGACATTCATCTACAGGGGAAAGAGTGTGAATATTGTACCGACATTCATCTACAGGGGAAAGAGTGTGTATATTAAACCAACATTCATCTACAGGGGAAAGAGTGTGTATATTGTACCCCGACATTCATCTACATGGGAAAGAGTGTGTATATTGTACTGACATTCATCTACAGGGGAAAGAGTGTGTATATTGTATCGACATTCATCTACAGGGGAAAGAGAGTGTATATTGTACCCCGACATTCATCTACAGGGGAAAGAGTGTGTAGATCGTACTGATATTCATCTGCAGGGGAAAGAGTGTGCATATCGTACCGGCATTCATCTACAGGGGAAAGAGTGTGTATATTGTACTGACATTCATCTACAGGGGAAAGAGTGTGTATATTGTACCCCGAAATTCATCGACAGGAGAAAGAGAGTGTAGATTGTACCTCGACATTCACCTACAGGGGAAAGATTGTGTATATTGTAGCCCGATATTCATCTACAGGGGAAAGAGTGTGTATATTGAACCGACATTCATCTACAGGGGAAAGAGTGTGTATATTGTACAGAACATTCATCTGCAGGGGAAAGAGTGTGTATATTGTACCCCGACATTCATCTACAGGGGAAAGAGTGTGTATATTGTACCGACATTCATCTACGGGGAAAGAGTGTGTATATTGTAACCCAACATTCATTTCCAGGGGAAAGAGTGTGTATATTGAACTGACATTCATCTAGAGGGGAAAGAGTGTGTATATTGTACCGTCATTCATCTACAGGGGAAAGAGTGTGTATATTGTACTCCGACATTCATCTGCAGGGGAAAGAGTGTGTATATTGTACTGACATTCATCTACAGGAGAAAGAGTGTGTATATTGTACCGACATTCATCTACAGGGGAAAGAGAGTGTATATCGTACTGACATTCATCTACAGGGGAAAGAGAGTGTATATCGTACCGGAATTCATCTACAGGGGAAAGAGTGTGTATATTGTACAGACATTCATCTACAGGGGAAAGGGAGTGTATATTGTACCCCGACATTCATGAACAGGGGAAAGAGAGTGTAGATTGTACCTCGAAATTCACCTACAGGGGAAAGAGTGTGTATATTGTACCGACATTCATCTACGGGGGAAAGAGTGCGTATATTGTACTGAAATTCATCTACAGGGCAAAGAGTGTGTATATTGTACCGACATTCATCTACAGCGGAAAGAGTGTGTATATTGTACCGACATTCATCTAAAGGGGAAAGAGTGTGTATATTGTACTGACATTCATCTACAGGGGAAAGAGTGTGTCTATTGTACCGTTATTCATCTACAGGGGAAAGAGTGTGTATATTGTACCCCGACATTCATCTACAGGGGAAAGAGTGTGTATGTTGTACCCGACATTCATCTACAGGGGAAAGAGTGTGTATATCGTACCCCGACATTCATATAGAGGGGCAAAAGTGTGTATATTGTACCGATATTCATCTCCAGCGGAAAGAGTGTATATAATGTACAGACATTCATCAACAGGGGAAAGAGTGTGTATATTGTACCCCGACATTCATCTACAGGGGAAAGAGTGTGTATATTGCACCCCGACATTCATCTACGGGGGAAAGACTGTATATAATGTACCGACATTCATCTACAGGGGAAAGAGTGTGTATATTGTACTGACATTCATTTACAGGGGAAACAGTGTGAATATAGTACCCCGACATTCATATAGAGGGGCAAAAGTGTGCATATTGTACCGACATTCATCTATAGGGGAAAGAGTGTGTATATTGTACCGACATTCATCTACAGGGGAAAGAGTGTGTATATTGTACCCCGACATTCATCTACAGGGGAAAGAGTATGTATATTGTACCGACATTCATCTACGGGGAAAGAGTGTGTATATTGTAACGCAACATACATCTACAGGGGAAAGAGTGTGTATATTGTACTGACATTCATCTACAGGGGAAAGAGTGTGTATATTATACCATCATTCATCTACAGGGGAAAGAGTGTGTATATTGTACCCCGACATTCATCTACAGGGGAAAGAGTGTGTATATTGTACCGCGACATTCATCTACAGGGGAAAGAGTGTGTATATTCTACTGACATTCATCTACAGGGGAAAGACTGTGTATATTGTACGCCGAAATTCATCTACAGGGGAAAGAGACTGTATATTGTACCCCGACATTCATCTACAGGGGAAAGAGTGTGTAGATCGTACTGATATTCATCTACAGGGGAAACAGAGTGTATATCATACCGACATTCATCTACAGGGGAAAGAGTGTGTATATTGTACTGACATTCATCTACAGGGGAAAGAGTGTGTATATTGTACAGACATTCATCTACAGGGGAAAGAGAGTGTTGATTGTACCTCGAAATTCACCTGCAGGGGAAAGAGTGTGTTTATTGTACCGACATTCATCTGCGGGGAAAGAGTGTGTATATTGTAACCCATCATTCATCTACAGGGGAAAGAGTGTGTATATTGTACTGACATTCATCTACAGGGGAAAGAGTGTGAATATTGTACCGACATTCATCTGCAGGGGAAAGAGTCTGTGTATTGTACCGACATTGATCTACAGGGGAAAGAGTGTGTATATTGTACCCCGACATTCATCTGCAGGGGAAAGAGTGTGAATATTGTACCGACATTCATCTACAGGGGAAAGAGTGTGTATATTGTACCAACATTCATCTACAGGGGAAAGAGTGTGTATATTGTACCCCGACATTCATCTACATGGGAAAGAGTGTGTATATTGTATCGACATTCATCTACAGGGGAAAGAGAGTGTATATTGTACCCCAACATTCATCTACAGGGGAAAGAGTGTGTGTATTGTAACCAGACATTCATCTACAGGGGAAAGAGTGTGTATATTGTACGCCGAAATTCATCTGAAGGGGAAAGAGAGTGTAAATTGTACCCCGACATTCTTCAACAGGGGAAAGAGTGTGTATATTGTACTCCGATATTCACCTACAGGGGAAAGATTGTGTATATTGTACCCGAAATTCATCTACAGGGGAAAGAGGGTGTATATTGTACTGACATTCATCGACAGGGGAAAGAGTGTGTATATCGTACCGGAATTCATCTACAGGGGAAAGAGTGTGTATATCGTACCGACATTCATCTACAGGGGAAAGAGTGTGTATATTGTACAGACATTCATCTACAGGCGAAAGAGTGTGTATATTGTACCCCGAAATTCATCGATAGGAGAAAGAGAGTGTAGATTGTACCTCGACATTCACCTACAGGGGAAAGATTGTGTATATTGTACCCCGACATTCATCTACAGGGGAAAGAGTGTGTATATTGAACCGACATTCATCTACAGGGGAAAGAGTGTGTATATTGTACAGACATTCATCTGCAGGGGTAAGAGTGTGTATATTGTACCCCGACATTCATCTACAGGGGAAAGAGTGTGTATATTGTACCGACATTCATCTACGGGGAAAGAGTGTGTATATTGTAACGCAACATACATCTACAGGGGAAAGATTGTGTATATTGTAGTGACATTCATCTACAGGGGAAAGAGTGTGTATATTGTACCGTCATTCATCTACAGGGGAAAGAGTGTGTATATTGTACCCCGACATTCATCTACAGGGGAAAGAGTGTGTATATTGTACTGACATTCATCTACAGGGGAAAGACTGTGTATATTGTACGCCGAAATTCATCTACAGGGGAAAGAGAGTGTATATTGTACCCCGACATTCATCTACAGGGGAAAGAGTGTGTAGATCGTACTGATATTCATCTACAGGGGAAAGAGTGTGCATATCGTACCGGCATTCATCTACAGGGGAAAGAGTGTGTATATTGTACTGACATTCATCTACAGGGGAAAGAGTGTGTATATTGTACCCCGAAATTCATCGACAGGAGAAAGAGAGTGTAGATTGTACCTCGACATTCACCTACAGGGGAAAGATTGTGTATATTGTAGCCCGACATTCATCTACAGGGGAAAGAGTGTGTATATTGAACCGACATTCATCTACAGGGGAAAGAGTGTGTATATTGTACAGACATTCATCTGCAGGGGAAAGAGTGTGTATATTGTACCCCGACATTCATCTACAGGGGAAAGAGTGTGTATATTGTACCGACATTCATCTACGGGGAAAGAGTGTGTATATTGTAACGCAACATACATCTACAGGGGAAAGAGTGTGTATATTGTACTGACATTCATCTACAGGGGAAAGAGTGTGTATATTGTACCGTCATTCATCTACAGGGGAAAGAGTGTGTATATTGTACCGCGACATTCATCTACAGGGGAAAGAGTGTGTATATTCTACTGACATTCATCTACGGGGGAAAGACTGTGTATATTGTACGCCGAAATTCATCTACAGGGGAAAGAGAGTGTATATTGTACCCCGACATTCATCTACAGGGGAAAGAGTGTGTAGATCGTACTGATATTCATCTACAGGGGAAAGAGAGTGTATATCATACCGACATTCATCTGCGGGGAAAGAGTGTGTATATTGTAACCCAACTTTCATCTACAGGGGAAAGAGTGTGTATATTGTACTGACATTCATCTACAGGGGAAAGAGTGTGTATATTGTACTGACATTCATCTACAGGGGAAAGAGTGTGTATATTGTACTGACATTCATCTACAGGGGAAAGAGTGTGTATATTGTACTGACATTCATCTACAGGGGAAAGAGCGTGTATATTGTACCCCGACATTCATCTACAGGTGAAAGAGTGTGTATATTGTACCGACATTCATCTACGGGGAAAGAGTGTGTATATTGTAACCCAACATTCATTTCCAGGGGAAAGACTGTGTATATTGTACTGACATTCATCTAGAGGAGAAAGAGTGTGTATATTGTACCGTCATTCATCTACAGGGGAAAGAGTGTGTATATTGTACCCCGACATTCATCTACAGGGGAAAGAGTGTGTATATTGTACTGACATTCATCTACAGGAGAAATAGTGTGTATATTGTACCGACATTCATCTACAGGGGAAAGAGAGTGTATATCGTACTGACATTCATCTACAGGGGAAAGAGAGTGTATATCGTACCGGAATTCATCTACAGGGGAAAGAGTGTGTATATTGTACAGACATTCATCTACAGGGGAAAGGGAGTGTATATTGTACCCCGACATTCATGAACAGGGGAAAGAGAGTGTAGATTGTACCTCGAAATTCACCTACAGGGGAAAGAGTGTGTATATTGTACCGACATTCATCTACGGGGAAATAGTGTGTATATTGTAACCCAACATTCATCGACAGGGGAAAGTGTGTGTATATTGTACTGACATTCATGTACAGGGGAAAGAGTGTGTATATTGTACTGACATTCATCTACAGGGCAAAGAGTGTGTATATTGTACCGACTTTCATCTACAGCGGAAAGAGTGTGTATATTGTACCGACATTCATCTAAAGGGGAAAGAGTGTGTATATTGTACTGACATTCATCTACAGGGGAAAGAGTGTGTCTATTGTACCGTCATTCATCTACAGGGGAAAGAGTGTGTATATTGTACCCCGACATTCATCTACAGGGGAAAGAGTGTGTATGTTGTACCCCGACATTCATCTACAGGGGAAAGAGTGTGTATATCGTACCCCGACATTCATATAGAGGGGCAAAAGTGTGTATATTGTACCGACATTCATCTATAGGGGAAAGAGTGTGTATATTGTACCGATATTCATTTACAGCGGAAAGAGTGTGTATATTGTACTGACATTCATCTACAGGGGAAAGAGTGTTTATATTGTACCGTCATTCATCTACAGGGGAAAGAGTGTGTATATTGTACCCCGACATTCATCTACAGGGGAAAGTGTGTATATAATGTACCGACATTCAACTGCAGGGGAAAGAGTGTGTATATTGTACCAACATTCATCTGCAGGGGAAAGAGTGTGCATATTGTACCGACATTCATCTGCAGGGGAAAGAGTGTGTATATGTACCCCGACATTCATCTACAGGGGAAAGAGTGTGTATATTGTACCCGACATTCATCTACAGGGGAAAGAGTGTGCATATCGCACCCCGACATTCATATAGAGGGGCAAAAGTGTGTATATTGTACCGACATTCATCTATAGGGGAAAGAGTGTGTATATTGTACCGACATTCATCTACAGGGGAAAGAGTGTGTATGTCGTACCGACATTCATCTGCAGGGGAAAGAGTGTACATATCGTACCGACATTTATCGACAGGGGAAAGAGTGTGTATATTGCACAGCCATTCATGTACAGCGGAAAGAGTGTGTATATTGTACCCCGACATTCATGTACAGGGGAAAGAGTGTGTATATTGTACCGGCATTCATCTGCAGGGGAAAGAGTCTGTGTATTGTACCGACATTGATCTACAGGTGAAAGAGTGTACATATCGTACTGACATTTATCTACAGGGGAAAGAGTGTGTATATTGCACAGCCATTCATGTACAACGGAAAGAGTGTGTATATTGTACCCCAATATTCATCTACAGGGGAAAGACTGTGTATATTGTACCGACAATCATCTACAGGGGAAAGAGTGTGTATATTGTACCAACATTCATCTACAGGGGAAAGAGTGTGTATATTGTACCCCGACATTTATCTACAGGGGAAAGAGTGTGTATATTGTACCGACAGTCATCTACGGGGAAAGAGTGTGTATATTGTAACCCAACATTCAGCTACAGGGGAAAGAGTGTGTGTATTGTACCCTGACATTCATCTACAGGGGAAAGAGTGTGTATGTTGTACCCCGACATTCATCGACAGGGGAAAGAGTGTGTATATCGTACCCTGACATTCATCTACAGCGGAAAGAGTGTGAATATTGTACCGACATTCATCTGCAGGGGAAAGGTTGTGTATATTGTACTCCGACATTCATCCACAGGGGAAAGAGTCTGTGTATTGTACCGACATTGATCTACAGGGGAAAGCGTGTTTATATTGTACACCGACATTCATCTACAGGGGAAAGAGTGTGAATATTGTACCCCGATATTCATCTACAGGGGAAAGAGTGAGTATATTGTACCAACATTCATCTACAGGGGAAAGTGTGAGTATATTGTACAAACATTCATCTACAGGGAGAAGAGTGTGTATATTGTACCTTGACATTCATGTGCAGGGGAAAGAGTCCTTATATTATACCGACATTCATCTACAAGGGAAAGAGTGTGTATATTGTACCGACATTCATCTACAGGGTTAAGAGTTTGTATATTGTACCCCGACATTCATCTACAGGGGAAAGATTGTGCATATCGTATCCCGACATTCATATACAGGGGCAAGAGTGTGTATATTGTACCGACATTCATCTAATGGGGAAAGAGTGTGTATATTGTACCGACATTCATCTACAGGGGAAAGAGTGTATATATCGCACCCCGACATTCATCTACAGGGGAAAGAGTGTGTATATTGTACCGACATTTATCTGCAGGGGAAAGAGTGTGCATATCGTACCCCGACATTCATCTACAGGGGAAGGAGTGTGTATATTGTACCAACATTCATCTACAGGGGAAAGGGTGTGTATATTGTAGCGACATTCATCTACAAGGGAAAGAGTGTGTATATTGTACCGACATTCATCTGCAGGGGAAAGAGTGTGTATATTGTACCTGACATTCATCTACAGGGGAAAGAGTGTGTGTATATTGTACCCCGACATTCATCTACAGGGGAATAGAGTGTGCATATTGTACCCCAACATTCATATACAGGAACAAGAGTGTGTATCTTCTACCGACATTCATCCACAGGGGAAAGAGTGCATATATCGCACCCCGACATTCATCTACAGGGGAAAGAGTGTGTATATTGTACCGACATTTATCTACAGGGGAAAGAGTGTGTATATTGTACCCCGACATTCACCTACAGGGGAAGGAATGTGTATATTGTACCAACATTCATCTGCAGGGGAAAGATAGTGTATATTATACCCGAAAATTCATCCACAGGGGAAAGAGTCTGTGTATTGTACCGACATTCATCTAAAGGGGAAGGAGTGTGTATATCGTACCCGATATTCATCTACAGGTGACAGAGTGTGTACATTGTACCCGGACATTCATGTACAGGCGACAGAGTGTGTATATTGCACCCCGACATTCATCTACAGGGGAAAGAGTGTATATAATGTACCGACATTCATCTACAGGGGAAAGAGTGTGCATATTGTACCCAACATGCATCGATAGGTGAAAGAGTGTATATTGTACCCTGATAGTCATGTACAGGGGAAAGAGTGTGTATATCGCACCCCGACATTCAACTACAGGGGAAAGAGTGAGCATATCGTACCCCGACATTCATATACAGGGGCAAGAGTGTGTATATTGTACCGACAATCATCTAAAGGGGAAAGAGTGTGTATATTGTACCGACATTCATCTACAGGGGAAAGAGTGTATATATCGCACCCCAACAGTCATCTACAGGGGAAAGAGTGTGTATATTGTACCAACATTCATCTACAGGGGAAAGAGTCTGTGTATTGTACCGACATTCATCTAAAGGGGAAAGAGTGTGTATATCGTACCCGACATTCATCTACAGGTGACAGAGTGTGTATATTGTACCCCGACATTCATGTACAGGCGAAAGAGTGTGTCTATCGCACCCCCACATTCATCTACAGGGGAAAGAGTGTATATAATGTACCGACATTCAACTACAGGGGAAAGAGTGTGTATATTGTACCGACATTCATCTACAAGGGAAAGAGTGTGCATATTGTACCGACATTCATCTGCAGGGGAAAGATTGTGTATATTGTACCCGACATTCATCTACAGGGGAAAGAGTGTGCATATTGTACCCGACATTCATCTACAGGTGAAAGAGTGTATATTGTACCCCGACATTCATGTACAGGGGAAAGAGTGTGTATATCGCACACCGACATTCATCTGCAGGGGAAAGAGTGTATATAATGTACAGACATTCATCAACAGGGGAAAGAGTGTGTATATTATACCCTGACATTCATCTACAGGGGTAAGAGTGTGTATATTGTACCCCGACATTCATCTACAGGGGAAAGAGTGTGTATAATGCACCCCGAAATTCATCTACAGGGGAAAGACTGTATATAATGTACCGACATTCATCTACAGGGGAAAGAGTGTGTATATTGTACTGACATTCATTTACAGGGGAAACAGTGTGCATATCGTACCCCGACATTCATATAGAGGGGCAAAAGTGTGTATATTGTACCGACATTCATCTATAGGGGAAAGAGTGTGTATATTGTACCGACATTCATCTGCAGGGGAAAGATTGTGTATATCGTACCAACATTCATCTACAGGGGAAAGAGTGTGTATATCGTAGCGACATTCATCTACAGGGGAAAGAGTGTGCATATTGTACCCGACATTCATCTACAGTTGAATGAGTGTATATTGTACCCCGACATTCATGTACAGGGGAAAGAGTGTGTGTATTGTACCCCGACATTCACCTACAGGGGAAGGAATGTGTATATTGTACCAACATTCATCTACAGGGGAAAGATTGTGTATATTATACCCCAAAATTCATCCACAGGGGAAAGAGTCTGTGTATTGTACCGACATTCATCTAAAGGGGAAGGAGTGTGTATATCGTACCCGATATTAATCTACAGGTGACAGAGTGTGTATATTGTACCCGGACATTCATGTACAGGCGACAGAGTGTGTATATCGCACCCCGACATTCATCTACAGGGGAAAGAGTGTATATAATGTACCGACATTCATCTACAAGGGAAAGAGTGTGTATATTGTACCGACATTCATTTACAAGGGAAAGAGTGTGTATATTATACCGACATTCTTCTGCAGAGGAAAGAGTATATATATTGGACCCCGACATTTATGTACAGGGGAAAGAGTGTGTGTATTGTACCCAACATGCATCGATAGGTGAAAGAGTGTATATTGTACCCTGATAGTCATGTACAGGGGAAAGAGCGTGTATATTGTACCCCGACATTCACGTACAGGGGAAAGAGTGTGTATATCGCACCCCGACATTCAACTACATGGGAAAGAGTGTGTATATTGTACCGACATTCATCTACAGGGGAAAGAGTGTGTATATTGTACCCCGACATTCATGTACAGGGGAAGGAGTGTGTATATTGTACCGGCATTCATCTACAGGGGAAAGAGTGTGTATATTGTACCCTGACATTCATCTACAGGGGAAAGAGTGTGTATATTGTACCCCGACATTCATCTGCAGGGGAAAGAGTCTGTATATTGTACCGACATTCATCTGCAGGGGAAAGGTTGGGTATATTGTACTCCTACATTCATCCACAGGAGAAAGAGTCTGTGTATTGTACTGACATTGATCTACAGGGGAAAGAGTGTACATATCGTACGGACATTTATCTACAGGGGAAAGAGTGAGTATATTGTACAAACATTCATCTACAGGGAGAAGAGTGTGTATATTGTGCCCTGACATTCATCGACAGGGGAAAGAGTGTGTACATTGTACCGACATTCATCTACAGGGGAAAGAGTGTGTATATTGTACCGACATTCATCTACAGGGGAAAGAGTGCGTATATCGGACCGGCATTCATCTACAGGCAAAAGAGTGTGTATATTGTACCCCAATATTCATCTACAGGGGAAAGACTGTGTATATTGTACCGACATTCATCTACAGGGGAAAGAGTGTGTATATTGTACCGACATTCATCTTTCTTTCTTTTTAAATCTTTTTATTGAGTAAGTATACAAAAAAGGTAAGCCATATAAACATTAATACAATGTTAAAGTATAATAAAATTCCAAAAGATAACAATACCAAAAAGAAAATACTACAAACAATGTAATTTAAGCATAAGAAACCAAGATAACATAATAGTATACTAGATTTTATATATATCAATGGAAAAAAAGAAAAAAAAAACCCCAAAAAAAAACCCACCGTGCAACTAACTAAAAGCAAAGCAAAGCAATGGGCTAACTTGAAACCAAACAGAGTTAAACTTAAAATCACGTCCTCAATCCCGACCTCCATTAAAACAGTGAAAAAAAAACAAGAAGGGTAAATATTACATTAAATGAAAATATTGAATAAAAGGTCCCCAAATCTGTTCAAATTTAAATGAAGAATCATAAAGGTTACTTCTAATTTTCTCCAGATTCAAACATAAAATCGTCTGAGAAAACCAAAAAAAGGTAGTTGGAGCATTAAGCTCTTTCCAATGTTGTAAAATACATCTTTTCGCCATTAAAGTAAGAAATGCAATCATTCTACGGGCTGAAGGGGAAAGATTACTAGAAATTTTAGGTAGTCCAAAGATAGCAGTAATAGGGTGAGGAGAGATATCTATATTTAATACCTTAGAAATAATATTGAAAATATCTCTCCAAAAAGTTTCCAAAGTAGGGCAAGACCAAAACATATGAGTTAAAGAGGCTATCTGCCCCGAACATCTATCACAGAAAGGATTAATATGCGAGTAAAAACACGCTAACTTATCTTTGGACATATGTGCTCTATGCACCACTTTAAATTGAATTAGGGAATGTTTAGCACAAATAGAGGAAGTATTAACTAATTGTAAAATCTGCCCCCAATCATCCACAGAAATGGTAAGCCCCAATTCCTGTTCCCAATCTACCCTAATCTTATCAAATGGAGCTTTCCTGAGTTTCATAATAATATTATAAATCATAGCCGATGCACCTTTCTGACATGGATTAAGGTTAATTATCGAATCTAAAATATATATAGGAGGAAGCATTGGAAAGGAAGGAAGTATAGTACTTAGAAAATTTCTAACTTGTAAATATCTAAAAAAATGTATTCTTGATAGGTTATATTTATTAGATAATTGTTCAACAGACATAAGGGAACCATCTAAAAATAAATCCAAAAACCGTAAAATACCCTTAGTACAGGGGAAATACAGGGGAAAGAGTGTGTATATTGTACTGACATTCATCAACAGGAGAAAGAGTGTGTATATTGTACCCCGACATTCATCTACAGGGGAAAGACTGTGTATATTGTACCGACATTCATCTACGGGGAAAGAGTGTGTATATTGTAATCCAACATTCATCTACAGGGGAAAGAGTGTGTATATTGTACCCCGACATTCATCTACAGGGGAAAGAGTGTGTATATCGTACCCTGACATTCATCTACAGCGGAAAGAGTGTGAATATTGTACCGACATTCATCTGCAGGGGAAAGGTTGTGTACATTGTACTCCGACATTCATCCACAGTGGAAAGAGTCTGTGTATTGTACCGACATTGATCTACAGGGGAAAGCGTGTGTATATTGTACCCCGACAGTCATGTACAGGGGAAAGAGTGTGAATATTGTACCCCGACATTCATCTACAGGGGAAAGAGTGAGTATATTGTACCAACATTCATCTACAGGGGAAAGAGTGTGTATATTGTACCCCGACATTCATCTACAGGGGAAAGAGTGTGAATATTGTACCGACATTCATCTGCAGGGGAAAGGTTGGGTATATTGTACTAAGACATTCATCCACAGGAGAAAGAGTCTGTGTATTGTACCGACATTGATCTACAGGGGAAAGAGTGTACATATCGTACGGACATTTATCTACAGGGGAAAGAGTGAGTATATTGTACAAACATTCATCTACAGGGAGAAGAGTGTGTATATTGTTACCCGATATTCATCTACAGGGGAAAGAGTGGGTACATTGTACCGACATTCATCTACAGGGGAAAGAGTGTGTATATTGTACCCTGACATTCATCTACAGGGGAAAGAGTGTGTATATTGTACCCCGACATTCATCTGCAGGGGAAAGAGTCTGTATATTGTACCGACATTCATCTGCAGGGGAAAGGTTGGGTATATTGTACTCCTACATTCATCCACAGGAGAAAGAGTCTGTGTATTGTACTGACATTGATCTACAGGGGAAAGAGTGTACATATCGTACGGACATTTATCTACAGGGGAAAGAGTGAGTATATTGTACAAACATTCATCTACAGGGAGAAGAGTGTGTATATTGTGCCCTGACATTCATCGACAGGGGAAAGAGTGTGTACATTGTACCGACATTCATCTACAGGGGAAAGAGTGTGTATATTGTACCGACATTCATCTACAGGGGAAAGAGTGCGTATATCGGACCGGCATTCATCTACAGGCAAAAGAGTGTGTATATTGTACCCCAATATTCATCTACAGGGGAAAGACTGTGTATATTGTACCGACATTCATCTACAGGGGAAAGAGTGTGTATATTGTACCGACATTCATCTTTCTTTCTTTTTAAATCTTTTTATTGAGTAAGTATACAAAAAAGGTAAGCCATATAAACATTAATACAATGTTAAAGTATAATAAAATTCCAAAAGATAACAATACCAAAAAGAAAATACTACAAACAATGTAATTTAAGCATAAGAAACCAAGATAACATAATAGTATACTAGATTTTATATATATCAATGGAAAAAAAGAAAAAAAAACCCCCAAAAAAAAACCCACCGTGCAACTAACTAAAAGCAAAGCAAAGCAATGGGCTAACTTGAAACCAAACAGAGTTAAACTTAAAATCACGTCCTCAATCCCGACCTCCATTAAAACAGTGAAAAAAAAACAAGAAGGGTAAATATTACATTAAATGAAAATATTGAATAAAAGGTCCCCAAATCTGTTCAAATTTAAATGAAGAATCATAAAGGTTACTTCTAATTTTCTCCAGATTCAAACATAAAATCGTCTGAGAAAACCAAAAAAAGGTAGTTGGAGCATTAAGCTCTTTCCAATGTTGTAAAATACATCTTTTCGCCATTAAAGTAAGAAATGCAATCATTCTACGGGCTGAAGGGGAAAGATTACTAGAAATTTTAGGTAGTCCAAAGATAGCAGTAATAGGGTGAGGAGAGATATCTATATTTAATACCTTAGAAATAATATTGAAAATATCTCTCCAAAAAGTTTCCAAAGTAGGGCAAGACCAAAACATATGAGTTAAAGAGGCTATCTGCCCCGAACATCTATCACAGAAAGGATTAATATGCGAGTAAAAACGCGCTAACTTATCTTTGGACATATGTGCTCTATGCACCACTTTAAATTGAATTAGGGAATGTTTAGCACAAATAGAGGAAGTATTAACTAATTGTAAAATCTGCCCCCAATCATCCACAGAAATGGTAAGCCCCAATTCCTGTTCCCAATCTACCCTAATCTTATCAAATGGAGCTTTCCTGAGTTTCATAATAATATTATAAATCATAGCCGATGCACCTTTCTGACATGGATTAAGGTTAATTATCGAATCTAAAATATATATAGGAGGAAGCATTGGAAAGGAAGGAAGTATAGTACTTAGAAAATTTCTAACTTGTAAATATCTAAAAAAATGTATTCTTGATAGGTTATATTTATTAGATAATTGTTCAAAAGACATAAGGGAACCATCTAAAAATAAATCCAAAAACCGTAAAATACCCTTAGTACAGGGGAAATACAGGGGAAAGAGTGTGTATATTGTACTGACATTCATCAACAGGAGAAAGAGTGTGTATATTGTACCCCGACATTCATCTACAGGGGAAAGACTGTGTATATTGTACCGACATTCATCTACAGGGGAAAGAGTGTGTATATTGTACCGACATTCATCTACGGGGAAAGAGTGTGTATATTGTACCAACATTGATCTACAGGGGAAAGAGTGTGTATATTGTACCGACATTCATCTACGGGGAAAGAGTGTGTATATTGTAACCCAACATTCATCTACAGGGGAAAGAGTGTGTATATCGTACCCCGACATTCATCTACAGGGGAAAGAGTGTGTGTACCATACCGACATTCATCTACAGGGGAAAGAGTGTGCATATTGCACTGACATTCATCTACAGGGGAAAGAGTGCGTATATCGGACCGGCATTCATCTACAGGCGAAAGAGTGTGTATATTGTACCCCAATATTCATCTACTGGGGAAAGACTGTGTATATTGCACCGACATTCATCTACAGGGGAAAGAGTGTGTATATTGTACCGACATTCATCTACAGGGGAAAGAGTGTGTATATTGTACCCCGACATTCATCTACAGGGGAAAGAGTGTGTATATTGTACCGACATTCATCTACGGGGAAAGAGTGTGTATATTGTAACCCAACATTCATCTGCAGGGGAAAGGTTGGGTATATTGTACCCCGACATTCATCCACAGGAGAAAGAGTCTGTGTATTGTACCGACATTGATCTACAGGGGAAAGAGTGTACATATCGTACGGACATTGATCTACAGGGGAAAGAGTGAGTATATTGTACAAACATTCATCTACAGGGAGAAGAGTGTGTATATTGTTACCCGATATTCATCTACAGGGGAAAGAGTGTGTACATTGTACCGACATTTATCTACAGGGGAAAGAGTGTTTATAGTGTACTGACATACATCTATAGGGGAAGGAGTGTGTATATTGTACCGACATTCATCTACGGGGAAAGAGTGTGTATATTGTAATCCAACATTCATCTACAGGGGAAAGAGTGTGTATATTGTACCCCGACATTCATCTACAGGGGAAAGAGTGTGTATATCGTACCCTGACATTCATCTACAGCGGAAAGAGTGTGAATATTGTACCGACATTCATCTGCAGGGGAAAGGTTGTGTACATTGTACTCCGACATTCATCCACAGTGGAAAGAGTCTGTGTATTGTACCGACATTGATCTACAGGGGAAAGCGTGTGTATATTGTACCCCGACAGTCATGTACAGGGGAAAGAGTGTGAATATTGTACCCCGACATTCATCTACAGGGGAAAGAGTGAGTATATTGTACCAACATTCATCTACAGGGGAAAGAGAGTGTATATTGTACCCCGACATTCATCTACAGGGGAAAGAGTGTGAATATTGTACCGACATTCATCTGCAGGGGAAAGGCTGGGTATATTGTACTCCGACATTCATCCACAGGAGAAAGAGTCTGTGTATTGTACCGACATTGATCTATAGGGGAAAGAGTGTACATATCGTACGGACATTTATCTTCAGGGGAAAGAGTGTGTATATTGTAACCCGACATTCATCTACAGGTTAAAGAGTGTGTATATTGTTACCCGATATTCATCTACAGGGGAAAGAGTGTGTACATTGTACCGACATTCATCTACAGGGGAAAGAGTGTGTATATTGTACCGACATTCATCTACAGGGGAAAGAGTGCGTATATCGGACCGGCATTCATCTACAGGCAAAAGAGTGTGTATATTGTACCCCAATATTCATCTACGGGGAAAGACTGTGTATATTGTACCGACATTCATCTACAGGGGAAAGAGTGTGTATATTGTACCGACATTCATCTACAGGGGAAAGAGTGTGTATATTGTACCCCGACATTCATCTACAGGGGAAAGACTGTGTATATTGTACCGACATTCATCTACAGGGGAAAGAGTGTGTATATTGTACCCCAATATTCATCTATGGGGAAAGACTGTGTATATTGTACCGACATTCATCTACAGGTGACAGAGTGTGTACATTGTACCCGGACATTCATGTACAGGCGACAGAGTGTGTATATTGCACCCCGACATTCATCTACAGGGGAAAGAGTGTATATAATGTACCGACATTCATCTACAGGGGAAAGAGTGTGCATATTGTACCCAACATGCATCGATAGGTGAAAGAGTGTATATTGTACCCTGATAGTCATGTACAGGGGAAAGAGTGTGTATATCGCACCCCGACATTCAACTACGGGGAAAGAGTGAGCATATCGTACCCCGACATTCATATACAGGGGCAAGAGTGTGTATATTGTACCGACAATCATCTAAAGGGGAAAGAGTGTGTATATTGTACCGACATTCATCTACAGGGGAAAGAGTGTATATATCGCACCCCGACAGTCATCTACAGGGGAAAGAGTGTGTATATTGTACCAACATTCATCTACAGGGGAAAGAGTCTGTGTATTGTACCGACATTCATCTAAAGGGGAAAGAGTGTGTATATCGTACCCGACATTCATCTACAGGTGACAGAGTGTGTATATTGTACCCCGACATTCATGTACAGGCGAAAGAGTGTGTCTATCGCACCCCCACATTCATCTACAGGGGAAAGAGTGTATATAATGTACCGACATTCAACTACAGGGGAAAGAGTGTGTATATTGTACCGACATTCATCTACAAGGGAAAGAGTGTGTATATTGTACCGACATTCATCTGCAGGGGAAAGATTGTGTATATTGTACCCGACATTCATCTACAGGGGAAAGAGTGTGCATATTGTACCCGACATTCATCTACAGGTGAAAGAGTGTATATTGTACCCCGACATTCATGTACAGGGGAAAGAGTGTGTATATCGCACACCGACATTCATCTGCAGGGGAAAGAGTGTATATAATGTACAGACATTCATCAACAGGGGAAAGAGTGTGTATATTATACCCTGACATTCATCTACAGGGGTAAGAGTGTGTATATTGTACCCCGACATTCATCTACAGGGGAAAGAGTGTGTATAATGCACCCCGAAATTCATCTACAGGGGAAAGACTGTATATAATGTACCGACATTCATCTACAGGGGAAAGAGTGTGTATATTGTACTGACATTCATTTACAGGGGAAACAGTGTGCATATCGTACCCCGACATTCATATAGAGGGGCAAAAGTGTGTATATTGTACCGACATTCATCTATAGGGGAAAGAGTGTGTATATTGTACCGACATTCATCTGCAGGGGAAAGACTGTGTATATCGTACCAACATTCATCTACAGGGGAAAGAGTGTGTATATCGTAGCGACATTCATCTACAGGGGAAAGAGTGTGCATATTGTACCCGACATTCATCTACAGTTGAATGAGTGTATATTGTACCCCGACATTCATGTACAGGGGAAAGAGTGTGTGTATTGTACCCCGACATTCACCTACAGGGGAAGGAATGTGTATATTGTACCAACATTCATCTACAGGGGAAAGATTGTGTATATTATACCCCAAAATTCATCCACAGGGGAAAGAGTCTGTGTATTGTACCGACATTCATCTAAAGGGGAAGGAGTGTGTATATCGTACCCGATATTAATCTACAGGTGACAGAGTGTGTATATTGTACCCGGACATTCATGTACAGGCGACAGAGTGTGTATATCGCACCCCGACATTCATCTACAGGGGAAAGAGTGTATATAATGTACCGACATTCATCTACAAGGGAAAGAGTGTGTATATTGTACCGACATTCATTTACAAGGGAAAGAGTGTGTATATTATACCGACATTCTTCTGCAGAGGAAAGAGTATATATATTGGACCCCGACATTTATGTACAGGGGAAAGAGTGTGTGTATTGTACCCAACATGCATCGATAGGTGAAAGAGTGTATATTGTACCCTGATAGTCATGTAGAGGGGAAAGAGCGTGTATATTGTACCCCGACATTCACGTACAGGGGAAAGAGTGTGTATATCGCACCCCGACATTCAACTACATGGGAAAGAGTGTGTATATTGTACCGACATTCATCTACAGGGGAAAGAGTGTGTATATTGTACCCCGACATTCATGTACAGGGGAAGGAGTGTGTATATTGTACCGGCATTCATCTACAGGGGAAAGAGTGTGTATATTGTACCCTGACATTCATCTACAGGGGAAAGAGTGTGTATATTGTACCCCGACATTCATCTGCAGGGGAAAGAGTCTGTATATTGTACCGACATTCATCTGCAGGGGAAAGGTTGGGTATATTGTACTCCTACATTCATCCACAGGAGAAAGAGTCTGTGTATTGTACTGACATTGATCTACAGGGGAAAGAGTGTACATATCGTACGGACATTTATCTACAGGGGAAAGAGTGAGTATATTGTACAAACATTCATCTACAGGGAGAAGAGTGTGTATATTGTGCCCTGACATTCATCGACAGGGGAAAGAGTGTGTACATTGTACCGACATTCATCTACAGGGGAAAGAGTGTGTATATTGTACCGACATTCATCTACAGGGGAAAGAGTGCGTATATCGGACCGGCATTCATCTACAGGCAAAAGAGTGTGTATATTGTACCCCAATATTCATCTACAGGGGAAAGACTGTGTATATTGTACTCCGACATTCATCCACAGGAGAAAGAGTCTGTGTATTGTACCGACATTGATCTATAGGGGAAAGAGTGTACATATCGTACGGACATTTATCTTCAGGGGAAAGAGTGTGTATATTGTAACCCGACATTCATCTACAGGTTAAAGAGTGTGTATATTGTTACCCGATATTCATCTACAGGGGAAAGAGTGTGTACATTGTACCGACATTCATCTACAGGGGAAAGAGTGTGTATATTGTACCGACATTCATCTACAGGGGAAAGAGTGCGTATATCGGACCGGCATTCATCTACAGGCAAAAGAGTGTGTATATTGTACCCCAATATTCATCTACGGGGAAAGACTGTGTATATTGTACCGACATTCATCTACAGGGGAAAGAGTGTGTATATTGTACCGACATTCATCTACAGGGGAAAGAGTGTGTATATTGTACCCCGACATTCATCTACAGGGGAAAGACTGTGTATATTGTACCGACATTCATCTACAGGGGAAAGAGTGTGTATATTGTACCCCAATATTCATCTATGGGGAAAGACTGTGTATATTGTACCGACATTCATCTACAGGTGACAGAGTGTGTACATTGTACCCGGACATTCATGTACAGGCGACAGAGTGTGTATATTGCACCCCGACATTCATCTACAGGGGAAAGAGTGTATATAATGTACCGACATTCATCTACAGGGGAAAGAGTGTGCATATTGTACCCAACATGCATCGATAGGTGAAAGAGTGTATATTGTACCCTGATAGTCATGTACAGGGGAAAGAGTGTGTATATCGCACCCCGACATTCAACTACGGGGAAAGAGTGAGCATATCGTACCCCGACATTCATATACAGGGGCAAGAGTGTGTATATTGTACCGACAATCATCTAAAGGGGAAAGAGTGTGTATATTGTACCGACATTCATCTACAGGGGAAAGAGTGTATATATCGCACCCCGACAGTCATCTACAGGGGAAAGAGTGTGTATATTGTACCAACATTCATCTACAGGGGAAAGAGTCTGTGTATTGTACCGACATTCATCTAAAGGGGAAAGAGTGTGTATATCGTACCCGACATTCATCTACAGGTGACAGAGTGTGTATATTGTACCCCGACATTCATGTACAGGCGAAAGAGTGTGTCTATCGCACCCCCACATTCATCTACAGGGGAAAGAGTGTATATAATGTACCGACATTCAACTACAGGGGAAAGAGTGTGTATATTGTACCGACATTCATCTACAAGGGAAAGAGTGTGTATATTGTACCGACATTCATCTGCAGGGGAAAGATTGTGTATATTGTACCCGACATTCATCTACAGGGGAAAGAGTGTGCATATTGTACCCGACATTCATCTACAGGTGAAAGAGTGTATATTGTACCCCGACATTCATGTACAGGGGAAAGAGTGTGTATATCGCACACCGACATTCATCTGCAGGGGAAAGAGTGTATATAATGTACAGACATTCATCAACAGGGGAAAGAGTGTGTATATTATACCCTGACATTCATCTACAGGGGTAAGAGTGTGTATATTGTACCCCGACATTCATCTACAGGGGAAAGAGTGTGTATAATGCACCCCGAAATTCATCTACAGGGGAAAGACTGTATATAATGTACCGACATTCATCTACAGGGGAAAGAGTGTGTATATTGTACTGACATTCATTTACAGGGGAAACAGTGTGCATATCGTACCCCGACATTCATATAGAGGGGCAAAAGTGTGTATATTGTACCGACATTCATCTATAGGGGAAAGAGTGTGTATATTGTACCGACATTCATCTGCAGGGGAAAGACTGTGTATATCGTACCAACATTCATCTACAGGGGAAAGAGTGTGTATATCGTAGCGACATTCATCTACAGGGGAAAGAGTGTGCATATTGTACCCGACATTCATCTACAGTTGAATGAGTGTATATTGTACCCCGACATTCATGTACAGGGGAAAGAGTGTGTGTATTGTACCCCGACATTCACCTACAGGGGAAGGAATGTGTATATTGTACCAACATTCATCTACAGGGGAAAGATTGTGTATATTATACCCCAAAATTCATCCACAGGGGAAAGAGTCTGTGTATTGTACCGACATTCATCTAAAGGGGAAGGAGTGTGTATATCGTACCCGATATTAATCTACAGGTGACAGAGTGTGTATATTGTACCCGGACATTCATGTACAGGCGACAGAGTGTGTATATCGCACCCCGACATTCATCTACAGGGGAAAGAGTGTATATAATGTACCGACATTCATCTACAAGGGAAAGAGTGTGTATATTGTACCGACATTCATTTACAAGGGAAAGAGTGTGTATATTATACCGACATTCTTCTGCAGAGGAAAGAGTATATATATTGGACCCCGACATTTATGTACAGGGGAAAGAGTGTGTGTATTGTACCCAACATGCATCGATAGGTGAAAGAGTGTATATTGTACCCTGATAGTCATGTACAGGGGAAAGAGCGTGTATATTGTACCCCGACATTCACGTACAGGGGAAAGAGTGTGTATATCGCACCCCGACATTCAACTACATGGGAAAGAGTGTGTATATTGTACCGACATTCATCTACAGGGGAAAGAGTGTGTATATTGTACCCCGACATTCATGTACAGGGGAAGGAGTGTGTATATTGTACCGGCATTCATCTACAGGGGAAAGAGTGTGTATATTGTACCCTGACATTCATCTACAGGGGAAAGAGTGTGTATATTGTACCCCGACATTCATCTGCAGGGGAAAGAGTCTGTATATTGTACCGACATTCATCTGCAGGGGAAAGGTTGGGTATATTGTACTCCTACATTCATCCACAGGAGAAAGAGTCTGTGTATTGTACTGACATTGATCTACAGGGGAAAGAGTGTACATATCGTACGGACATTTATCTACAGGGGAAAGAGTGAGTATATTGTACAAACATTCATCTACAGGGAGAAGAGTGTGTATATTGTGCCCTGACATTCATCGACAGGGGAAAGAGTGTGTACATTGTACCGACATTCATCTACAGGGGAAAGAGTGTGTATATTGTACCGACATTCATCTACAGGGGAAAGAGTGCGTATATCGGACCGGCATTCATCTACAGGCAAAAGAGTGTGTATATTGTACCCCAATATTCATCTACAGGGGAAAGACTGTGTATATTGTACCGACATTCATCTACAGGGGAAAGAGTGTGTATATTGTACCGACATTCATCTTTCTTTCTTTTTAAATCTTTTTATTGAGTAAGTATACAAAAAAGGTAAGCCATATAAACATTAATACAATGTTAAAGTATAATAAAATTCCAAAAGATAACAATACCAAAAAGAAAATACTACAAACAATGTAATTTAAGCATAAGAAACCAAGATAACATAATAGTATACTAGATTTTATATATATCAATGGAAAAAAAGAAAAAAAAACCCCCAAAAAAAAACCCACCGTGCAACTAACTAAAAGCAAAGCAAAGCAATGGGCTAACTTGAAACCAAACAGAGTTAAACTTAAAATCACGTCCTCAATCCCGACCTCCATTAAAACAGTGAAAAAAAAACAAGAAGGGTAAATATTACATTAAATGAAAATATTGAATAAAAGGTCCCCAAATCTGTTCAAATTTAAATGAAGAATCATAAAGGTTACTTCTAATTTTCTCCAGATTCAAACATAAAATCGTCTGAGAAAACCAAAAAAAGGTAGTTGGAGCATTAAGCTCTTTCCAATGTTGTAAAATACATCTTTTCGCCATTAAAGTAAGAAATGCAATCATTCTACGGGCTGAAGGGGAAAGATTACTAGAAATTTTAGGTAGTCCAAAGATAGCAGTAATAGGGTGAGGAGAGATATCTATATTTAATACCTTAGAAATAATATTGAAAATATCTCTCCAAAAAGTTTCCAAAGTAGGGCAAGACCAAAACATATGAGTTAAAGAGGCTATCTGCCCCGAACATCTATCACAGAAAGGATTAATATGCGAGTAAAAACGCGCTAACTTATCTTTGGACATATGTGCTCTATGCACCACTTTAAATTGAATTAGGGAATGTTTAGCACAAATAGAGGAAGTATTAACTAATTGTAAAATCTGCCCCCAATCATCCACAGAAATGGTAAGCCCCAATTCCTGTTCCCAATCTACCCTAATCTTATCAAATGGAGCTTTCCTGAGTTTCATAATAATATTATAAATCATAGCCGATGCACCTTTCTGACATGGATTAAGGTTAATTATCGAATCTAAAATATATATAGGAGGAAGCATTGGAAAGGAAGGAAGTATAGTACTTAGAAAATTTCTAACTTGTAAATATCTAAAAAAATGTATTCTTGATAGGTTATATTTATTAGATAATTGTTCAAAAGACATAAGGGAACCATCTAAAAATAAATCCAAAAACCGTAAAATACCCTTAGTACAGGGGAAATACAGGGGAAAGAGTGTGTATATTGTACTGACATTCATCAACAGGAGAAAGAGTGTGTATATTGTACCCCGACATTCATCTACAGGGGAAAGACTGTGTATATTGTACCGACATTCATCTACAGGGGAAAGAGTGTGTATATTGTACCGACATTCATCTACGGGGAAAGAGTGTGTATATTGTACCAACATTGATCTACAGGGGAAAGAGTGTGTATATTGTACCGACATTCATCTACGGGGAAAGAGTGTGTATATTGTAACCCAACATTCATCTACAGGGGAAAGAGTGTGTATATCGTACCCCGACATTCATCTACAGGGGAAAGAGTGTGTGTACCATACCGACATTCATCTACAGGGGAAAGAGTGTGCATATTGCACTGACATTCATCTACAGGGGAAAGAGTGCGTATATCGGACCGGCATTCATCTACAGGCGAAAGAGTGTGTATATTGTACCCCAATATTCATCTACTGGGGAAAGACTGTGTATATTGCACCGACATTCATCTACAGGGGAAAGAGTGTGTATATTGTACCGACATTCATCTACAGGGGAAAGAGTGTGTATATTGTACCCCGACATTCATCTACAGGGGAAAGAGTGTGTATATTGTACCGACATTCATCTACAGGGGAAAGAGTGTGTATATTGTAACCCAACATTCATCTGCAGGGGAAAGGTTGGGTATATTGTACCCCGACATTCATCCACAGGAGAAAGAGTCTGTGTATTGTACCGACATTGATCTACAGGGGAAAGAGTGTACATATCGTACGGACATTGATCTACAGGGGAAAGAGTGAGTATATTGTACAAACATTCATCTACAGGGAGAAGAGTGTGTATATTGTTACCCGATATTCATCTACAGGGGAAAGAGTGTGTACATTGTACCGACATTTATCTACAGGGGAAAGAGTGTTTATAGTGTACTGACATACATCTATAGGGGAAGGAGTTTGTA
The DNA here is from genome assembly GCF_963921235.1 of Mobula hypostoma. Classification (NCBI taxonomy): domain Eukaryota; kingdom Metazoa; phylum Chordata; class Chondrichthyes; order Myliobatiformes; family Myliobatidae; genus Mobula; species Mobula hypostoma. Next base: position 17,731,060 of record NC_086106.1, on the reverse strand, counting down.
TATTGTACCGACATTCATCTACGGGGAAAGAGTGTGTATATTGTAATCCAACATTCATCTACAGGGGAAAGAGTGTGTATATTGTACCCCGACATTCATCTACAGGGGAAAGAGTGTGTATATCGTACCCTGACATTCATCTACAGCGGAAAGAGTGTGAATATTGTACCGACATTCATCTGCAGGGGAAAGGTTGTGTACATTGTACTCCGACATTCATCCACAGTGGAAAGAGTCTGTGTATTGTACCGACATTGATCTACAGGGGAAAGCGTGTGTATATTGTACCCCGACAGTCATGTACAGGGGAAAGAGTGTGAATATTGTACCCCGACATTCATCTACAGGGGAAAGAGTGAGTATATTGTACCAACATTCATCTACAGGGGAAAGAGTGTGTATATTGTACCCCGACATTCATCTACAGGGGAAAGAGTGTGAATATTGTACCGACATTTATCTACAGGGGAAAGAGTGAGTATATTGTACCAACATTCATCTACAGGGGAAAGAGTGTGAATATTGTACCGAAATTCATCTGCAGGGGAAATGTTGGGTATATCGTACTCCGACATTCATCCACAGGAGAAAGAGTCTGTGTATTGTACCGACATTGATCTATAGGGGAAAGAGTGTACATATCGTACGGACATTTATCTACAGGGGAAAGAGTGTGTATATTGTAACCCGACATTCATCTGCAGGGTAAAGAGTGTGTATATTGTTACCCGATATTCATCTACAGGGGAAAGAGTGTGTATATTGTACCCCAATATTCATCTACAGGGGAAAGACTGTGTATATTGTACCGACATTCATCTACAGGGGAAAGAGTGTGTATATTGTACCGACATTCATCTACAGGGGAAAGAGTGTGTATATTGTACCCCGACATTCATCTACAGGGGAAAGAGTGTGTATATTGTACCGACATTCATCTACGGGGAAAGAGTGTGTATATTTTAATCCAACATTCATCTACAGGGGAAAGAGTGTGTATATTGTACCCCGACATTCATCTACAGAGGAAAGAGTGTGTATGTCGTACCCTGACATTCATCTACAGCGGTAAGAGTGTGAATATTGTACCGACAGTCATCTGCAGGGGAAAGTGTGTGTATATTGTACCGACATTCATCTACAGGGGAAAGAGTGTGCATATTGTACCCCGACATTCATCTACAAGGGAAAGAGTGTGTATATTGTTACCCGATATTCATCTACAGGGGAAAGAGTGTGTATATTGTACCGACATTCATCTACAGGGGAAAGAGTGTGAATATTGTACAGACATTCATCTACAGGGGAAAGAGTGTGTATATTGTACCCCGACATACATCTACAGGGGAAAGAGTGTGTGTACCGTACCGACATTCATCTACAGGGGAAAGAGTGCGTATATCGGACCGGCATTCATCTACAGGCGAAAGAGTGTGTATATTGTACCCCAATATTCATCTACAGGGGAATGACTGTGTATATTGTACCGACATTCATCTACAGGGGAAAGAGTGTGTATATTGTACCCCGACATTCATCTACAGGGGAAAGACTGTGTATATTGTACCGACATTCATCTACAGGGGAAAGAGTGTGTATATTGTACCGACATTCATCTACGGGGAAAGAGTGTGTATATTGTACCAACATTGATCTACAGGGGAAAGAGTGTGTATATTGTACCGACATTCATCTACGGGGAAAGAGTGTGTATATTGTAACCCAACATTCATCTACAGGGGAAAGAGTGTGTATATCGTACCCCGACATTCATCTACACGGGAAAGAGTGTGTGTACCATACCGACATTCATCTACAGGGGAAAGAGTGTGTATATTGCACTGACATTCATCTACAGGGGAAAGAGTGCGTATATCGGACCGGCATTCATCTACAGGCGAAAGAGTGTGTATATTGTACCCCAATATTCATCTACAGGGGAAAGAATGTGTATATTGCACCGACATTCATCTACAGGGGAAAGAGTGTGTATATTGTACCGACATTCATCTACAGGGGAAAGAGTGTGTATATTGTACCCCGACATTCATCTACAGGGGCAAGAGTGTGTATATTGTACCGACATTCATCTACGGGGAAAGAGTGTGTATATTGTAACCCAACATTCATCTACAGGGGAAAGAGTGTGTATATTGTACCCCGACATTCGTCTACAGGGGAAAGAGTGTGCATATCGTACCCTGACATTCATGTACAGCGGAAAGAGTGTGAATATTGAACCGACATTCATCTGCAGGGGAAAGGTTGTGTATATTGTACTCCGACATTCATCCACAGGGGAAAGAGTCTGTGTATTGTACCGACACTGATCTACAGGGGAAAGCATGCGTATATTGTACCCCGACAGTCATCTACAGGGGAAAGAGTGTGAATATTGTACCCCGACATTCATCTACAGGGGAAAGAGTGAGTATATTGTACCAACATTCATCTACAGGGGAAAGAGTGTGTACATTGTACCCCGACATTCATCTACAGGGGAAAGAGTGTGAATATTGTACCGATATTCATCTGCAGGGGAAAGGTTGGGTATATTGTAGCCCGACATTCATCCACAGGAGAAAGAGTCTGTGTATTGTACCGACATTGATCTACAGGGGAAAGAGTGTACATATTGTACGGACATTGATCTACAGGGGAAAGAGTGAGTATATTGTACGAGTATATTGTACAAACATTCATCTACAGGGAGAAGAGTGTGTATATTGTTACCCGATATTCATCTACAGGGGAAAGAGTGTGTACATTGTACCGACATTTATCTACAGGGGAAAGAGTGTTTATAGTGTACTGACATACATCTATAGGGGAAGGAGTGTGTATATTGTACCGACATTCATCTACGGGGAAAGAGTGTGTATATTGTAATCCAACATTCATCTACAGGGGAAAGAGTGTGTATATTGTACCCCGACATTCATCTACAGGGGAAAGAGTGTGTATATCGTACCCTGACATTCATCTACAGCGGAAAGAGTGTGAATATTGTACCGACATTCATCTGCAGGGGAAAGGTTGTGTACATTGTACTCCGACATTCATCCACAGTGGAAAGAGTCTGTGTATTGTACCGACATTGATCTACAGGGGAAAGCGTGTGTATATTGTACCCCGACAGTCATGTACAGGGGAAAGAGTGTGAATATTGTACCCCGACATTCATCTACAGGGGAAAGAGTGAGTATATTGTACCAACATTCATCTACAGGGGAAAGAGTGTGTATATTGTACCCCGACATTCATCTACAGGGGAAAGAGTGTGAATATTGTACCGACATTTATCTACAGGGGAAAGAGTGAGTATATTGTACAAACATTCATCTACAGGGAGAAGAGTGTGTATATTGTACCCCGACATTCATCTACAGGGGAAAGAGTGTGTATATCGTACCCTGACATTCATCTACAGCGGAAAGAGTGTGAATATTGTACCGACATTCATCTGCAGGGGAAAGGTTGTGTACATTGTACTCCGACATTCATCCACAGTGGAAAGAGTCTGTGTATTGTACCGACATTGATCTACAGGGGAAAGCGTGTGTATATTGTACCCCGACAGTCATGTACAGGGGAAAGAGTGTGAATATTGTACCCCGACATTCATCTACAGGGGAAAGAGTGAGTATATTGTACCAACATTCATCTACAGGGGAAAGAGTGTGTATATTGTACCCCGACATTCATCTACAGGGGAAAGAGTGTGAATATTGTACCGACATTCATCTGCAGGGGAAAGGTTGGGTATATTGTACTCCGACATTCATCCACAGGAGAAAGAGTCTGTGTATTGTACCGACATTGATCTATAGGGGAAAGAGTGTACATATCGTACGGACATTTATCTACAGGGGAAAGAGTGTGTATATTGTAACCCGACATTCATCTACAGGGTAAAGAGTGTGTATATTGTTACCCGATATTCATCTACAGGGGAAAGAGTGTGTACATTGTGCCGACATTCATCTACAGGGGAAACAGTGTGTATATTGTACCGACATTCATCTACAGGGGAAAGAGTGCGTATATCGGACCGGCATTCATCTACAGGCAAAAGAGTGTGTATATTGTACCCCAATATTCATCTACGGGGAAAGACTGTGTATATTGTACCGACATTCATCTACAGGGGAAAGAGTGTGTATATTGTACCGACATTCATCTACAGGGGAAAGAGTGTGGAAATTGTACCCCGACATTCATCTACAGGGGAAAGACTGTGTATATTGTACCGACATTCATCTACAGGGGAAAGAGTGTGTATATTGTACCGACATTCATCTACGGGGAAAGAGTGTGTATATTGTACCAACATTCATCTACAGGGGAAAGAGTGTGTATATTGTACCGACATTCATCTACGGGGAAAGAGTGTGTATATTGTAACCCAACATTCATCTACAGGGGAAAGTGTGTGTATATCGTACCCTGACATTCATCTACAGCGGAAAGAGTGTGAATATTGTACCGACATTCATCTGCAGGGGAAAGGTTGTGTATATTGTACTCCGACATTCATCCACAGGGGAAAGAGTCTGTGGATTCTACCGACATTGATCTACAGGGGAAAGAGTGTACATATCGTACGGACATTTATCTACAGGGGAAAGAGTGAGTATATTGTACAAACATTCATCTACAGGGAGAAGAGTGTGTATATTGTGCCCTGACATTCATCTACAGGGGAAAGAGTGTGTATATTGCACAGCCATTCATGTACAGCGGAAAGAGTGTGTATATTGTAACCCGACATTCATCTACAGGGTAAAGAGTGTGTATATTGTTACCCGATATTCATCTACAGGGGAAAGAGTGTGTACATTGTACCGACATTCATCTACAGGGGAAAGAGTGCGTATATCGGACCGGCATTCATCTACAGGCGAAAGAGTGTGTATATTGTACCCCAATATTCATCTACAGGGGAAAGACTGTGTATATTGCACCGACATTCATCTACAGGGGAAAGAGTGTGTATATTGTACCGACATTCATCTACAGGGGAAAGAGTGTGTATATTGTACCCCGACATTCATCTACAGGGGAAAGAGTGTGTATATTGTACCGACATTCATCTACGGGGAAAGAGTGTGTATATTGTAACCCAACATTTATCTACAGGGGAAAGAGCGTGTATATTGTACCCCGACATTCATCTACAGGGGAAAGAGTGTGTATATCGTACCCTGACATTCATCTACAGCGGAAAGAGTGTGAATATTGTACCGACATTCATCTGCAGGGGAAAGGTTGTGTATATTGTACTCCGACATTCATCCACAGGGGAAAGAGTCTGTGTATTGTACCGACATTGATCTACAGGGGAGAGCGTGTGTATATTGTACCCCGACAGTCATCTACAGGGGAAAGAGTGTGAATATTGTACCCCGACATTCATCTACAGGGGAAAGAGTGAGTATATTGTACCAACATTCATCTACAGGGGAAAGAGTGTGTATATTGTACCCCGACATTCATCTACAGGGGAAAGAGTGTGAATATTGTACCGACATTCATCTGCAGGGGAAAGGTTGGGTATATTGTACTCCTACATTCATCCACAGGAGAAAGAGTCTGTGTATTGTACTGACATTGATCTACAGGGGAAAGAGTGTACATATCGTACGGACATTTATCTACAGGGGAAAGAGTGAGTATATTGTACAAACATTCATCTACAGGGAGAAGAGTGTGTATATTGTTACCCGATATTCATCTACAGGGGAAAGAGTGTGTACATTGTACCGACATTCATCTACAGGGGAAAGAGTGTGTATATTGCACTGACATTCATCTACAGGGGAAAGAGTGCGTATATCGGACCGGCATTCATCTACAGGCGAAAGAGTGTGTATATTGTACCCCAATATTCATCTACAGGGGAAAGACTGTGTATATTGTACCGACATTCATCTACAGGGGAAAGAGTGTGTATATTGTACCGACATTCATCTACGGGGAAAGAGTGTGTATATTGTAACCCAACATTCATCTACAGGGGAAAGAGTGTGTATATCGTACCCTGACATTCATCTACAGCGGAAAGAGTGTGAATATTGTACCGACATTCATCTGCAGGGGAAAGGTTGTGTATATTGTACTCCGACATTCATCCACAGGGGAAAGAGTCTGTGGATTCTACCGACATTGATCTACAGGGGAAAGAGTGTACATATCGTACGGACATTTATCTACAGGGGAAAGAGAGAGTATATTGTACAAACATTCATCTACAGGGAGAAGAGTGTGTATATTGTGCCCTGACATTCATCTACAGGGGAAAGAGTGTGTATATTGCACAGCCATTCATGTACAGCGGAAAGAGTGTGTATATTGTAACCCGACATTCATCTACAGGGTAAAGAGTGTGTATATTGTTACCCGATATTCATCTACAGGGGAAAGAGTGTGTACATTGTACCGACATTCATCTACAGGGGAAAGAGTGTGTATATCGGACCGGCATTCATCTACAGGCGAAAGAGTGTGTATATTGTACCCCAATATTCATCTACAGGGGAAAGACTGTGTATATTGTACCGACATTCATCTACAGGGGAAAGAGTGTGTATATTGTACCGACATTCATCTACAGGGGAAAGAGTGTGTATATTGTACCCCGACATTCATCTACAGGGGAAAGAGTGTGTATATATTACCGACATTCATCTACGGGGAAAGAGTGTGTATATTGTAACCCAACATTCATCTACAGGGGAAAGAGTGTGTATATTGTACCCCGACATTCATCTACAGGGGAAAGAGTGTGTATATCGTACCCTGACATTCATCTACAGCGGAAAGAGTGTGAATATTGTACCGACATTCATCTGCAGGGGAAAGGTTGTGTATATTGTACTCCGACATTCATCCACAGGGGAAAGAGTCTGTGTATTGTACCGACATTGATCTACAGGGGAAAGCGTGTGTATATTGTACCCCGACAGTCATCTACAGGGGAAAGAGTGTGAATATTGTACCCCGACATTCATCTACAGGGGAAAGAGTGAGTATATTGTACCAACATTCATCTACAGGGGAAAGAGTGTGTATATTGTACCCCGACATTCATCTACAGGGGAAAGAGTGTGAATATTGTACCGACATTCATCTGCAGGGGAAAGGTTGGGTATATCGTACTCCGACATTCATCCACAGGAGAAAGAGTCTGTGAATTGTACCGACATTGATCTATAGGGGAAAGAGTGTACATATCGTACGGACATTTATCTACAGGGGAAAGAGTGTGTATATTGTAACCCGACATTCATCTACAGGGTAAAGAGTGTGTATATTGTTACCCGATATTCATCTACAGGGGAAAGAGTGTGTATATTGTACCCCAATATTCATCTACAGGGGAAAGACTGTGTATATTGTACCGACATTCATCTACAGGGGAAAGAGTGTGTATATTGTACCGACATTCATCTACAGGGGAAAGAGTGTGTATATTGTACCCCGACATTCATCTACAGGCGAAAGAGTGTGTATATTGTACCGACATTCATCTACGGGGAAAGAGTGTGTATATTTTAATCCAACATTCATCTACAGGGGAAAGAGTGTGTATATTGTACCCCGACATTCATCTACAGGGGAAGGAGTGTGTATATTTTAATCCAACTTTCATCTACAGGGGAAAGAGTGTGTATATTGTACCCCGACATTCATCTACAGGGGAAAGAGTGTGTATATCGTACCCTGACATTCATCTACAGCGGAAAGAGTGTGAATATTGTACCGACAGTCATCTGCAGGGGAAAGAGTGTGTATATTGTACCGACATTCATCTACAGGGGAAAGAGTGTGTATATTGTACCCCGACATTCATCTACAAGGGAAAGAGTGTGTATATTGTTACCCGATATTCATCTACAGGGGAAAGAGTGTGTATATTGTACCGACATTAATCTACAGGGGAAAGAGTGTGTATATTGTACAGACATTCATCTACAGGGGAAAGAGTGTGTATATTGTACCCCGACATTCATCTACAGGGGAAAGAGTGTGTGTACCGTACCGACATTCATCTACAGGGGAAAGAGTGTGTATATTGCACTGACATTCATCTACAGGGGAAAGAGTGCGTATATCGGACCGGCATTCATCTACAGGCGAAAGAGTGTGTATATTGTACCCCAATATTCATCTACAGGGGAAAGAGTGTGTATATTGTACCGACATTCATCTGCAGGGGAAAGAGTGTGTATATTGTACCGACATTCATCTACGGGGAAAGAGTGTGTATATTGTAACCCAACATTCATCTACAGGGGAAAGAGTGTGTATATTGTACCCCGACATTCATCTACAGGGGAAAGAGTGTGTATATCGTACCCTGACATTCATCTACAGCGGAAAGAGTGTGAATATTGTACCGATATTTATCTGCAGGGGAAAGGTTGTGTATATTGTACTCCGACATTCATCCACAGGGGAAAGAGTCTGTGTATTGTACCGACATTGATCTACAGGGGAAAGCGTGTGTATATTGTACCCCGACAGTCATCTACAGGGGAAAGAGTGTGAATATTGTAACCCGACATTCATCTACAGGGGAAAGAGTGAGTATATTGTACCAACATTCATCTACAGGGGAAAGAGTGTGTATATTGTACCCTGACATTCATCTACAGGAGCAAGCATGTGTATATTGTACCCCGACATTCATCTACAGGGGAAAGAGTGTGAATATTGTACCAAAATTCATCTGCAGGGGAAAGGTTGGGTATATTGTACTCCAACATTCATGCACAGGGGAAAGATTCTGTGTATTGTACCGACATTGATCTACAGGGGAAAGAGTGTACATATCGTACGGACATTTATCTACAGGGGAAAGAGTGAGTATATTGTACAAACATTCATCTACAGGGAGAAGAGTGTGTATATTGTGCCCTGACATTCATCTACAGGGGAAAGATTGCGTATATAGCACAGCCATTCATGTACAGTGGAAAGAGTGTGTATATTGTAACCCGACATTCATCTACAGGGTAAAGAGTGTGTATATTGTTACCCGATATTCATCTACAGGGGAAAGAGTGTGTACATTGTACCGACATTCATCTACAGGGGAAAGAGTGTGTGTACCGTACCGACATTCATCTACAGGGGAAAGAGTGCGTATATCGGACCGGCATTCATCTACAGGCGAAAGAGTGTGTATATTGTACCCCAATATTCATCTACAGGGGAAAGAATGTGTATATTGTACCGACATTCATCTACAGGGGAAAGAGTGTGTATATTGTACCCCGACATTCATCTACAGGGGAAAGAGTGAGTATATTGTACCAACATTCATCTACAGGGGAAAGAGTGTGTATATTGTACCCTGACATTCATCTACAGGGGAAAGCATGTGTATATTGTACCCCGACATTCATCTACAGGGGAAAGAGTGTAAATATTGTACCAAAATTCATCTGCAGGGGAAAGGTTGGGTATATTGTACTCCGACATTCATCCACAGGGGAAAGAGTCTGTGGATTGTACCGACATTGATCTACAGGGGAAAGAGTGTACATATCGTACGGACATTTATCTACAGGGGAAAGAGTGAGTATATTGTACAAACATTCATCTACAGGGAGAAGAGTGTGTATATTGTGCCCTGACATTCATCTACAGGGGAAAGAGTGTGTATATTGCACAGCCATTCATGTGCAGCGGAAAGAGTGTGTATATTGTAACCCGACATTCATCTACAGGGTAAAGAGTGTGTATATTGTTACCCGATATTCATCTACAGGGGAAAGAGTGTGTACATTGTACCGACATTCATCTACAGGGGAAAGAGTGTGTGTACCGTCCGACATTCATCTACAGGGGAAAGAGTGTGTATATTGCACTGACATTCATCTACAGGGGAAAGAGTGCGTATATCGGACCGGCATTCACCTACAGGCGAAAGAGTTTGTATATTCTACCTCAATATTCATCTACAGGGGAAAGACTGTGTATATTGTACCGACATTCATCTACAGGGGAAAGAGTGTGTATATTGTACCGACATTCATCTACAGGGGAAAGAGTGTGTATATTTTACCGACATTCATCTACGGGGAAAGAGTGTGTATATTGTAACCCAACATTCATCTACAGGGGAAAGAGTGTGTATATTGTACCCCGACATTCATCTACAGGGGAAAGAGTGTGTACATCGTACCCTGACATTCATCTACAGCGGAAAGAGTGTGAATATTGTACCGACATTCATCTGCAGGGGAAAGGTTGTGTATATTGAACTCCGACATTCATCCACAGGGGAAAGAGTCTGTGTATTGTACCGACATTGATCTACAGGGGAAAGCGTGTGTATATTGTACCCCGACAGTCATCTACAGGGGAAAGAGTGAGTATATTGTACCAACACTCATCTACAGGGGAAAGAGTGTGTATATTGTACCCTGACATTCATCTACAGGGGAAAGCATGTGTATATTGTACTCCGACATTCATCCACATGGGAAAGATTCTGTGTATTGTACCGACATTGATCTACAGGGGAAAGAGTGTACATATCGTACGGAAATTTATCTACAGGGGAAAGAGAGAGTATATTGTACAAACATTCATCTACAGGGGAAAGAGTGTGTACATTGCACAGCCATTCATGTACAGCGGAAAGAGTATGTATATTGTAACCCGACATTCATCTACAGGGTAAGGAGTGTGTATATTGTTACCCGATATTCATCTACAGGGGAAAGAGTGTGCATATTGTACCGACATTCATCTGCAGGGGAAAGAGTGTGTACATTGTACCGACACTCATCTACAGGGGAAAGAGAGTGTATATTGAACCGACATCGTCTATAGGGGAAAGAGTGTGTATATTGTACCGACATTCATCTACAGGGGAAAGAGTGTGTATATTGTACCGACATTCATCTACGGGGAAACAGTGTGTATATTGTAACCCAACATTCATCTACAGGGGAAAGAGTGTGTATATTGTACCCCGACATTCATCTACAGGGGAAAGAGTGTGTATATCGTAGCCTGACATTCATCTACAGCGGAAAGAGTGTGAATATTGTACCGACATTCATCTGCAGGGGAAAGGTTGTGTATATTGTACTCCGACATTCATCCACAGGGGAAAGAGTCTGTGTATTGTACCGACATTGATCTACAGGGGAAAGCGTGTGTATATTGTACCCCGACAGTCATCTACAGGGGAAAGAGTGTGAATATTGTACCCCGACATTCATCTACAGGGGAAAGAGTGAGTATATTGTACCAACATTCATCTACAGGGGAAAGAGTGTGTATATTGTACCCTGACATTCATCTACAGGGGAAAGCATGTGTATATTGTACCCCGACATTCATCTACAGGGGAAAGAGTGTGAATATTGTACCAAAATTCATCTGCAGGGGAAAGGTTGTGTATATTGTACTCCGACATTCATCCACAGGGGAAAGAGTCTGTGTATTGTACCGACATTGATTTACAGGGGAAAGAGTGTACATATCGTACGGACATTTATCTACAGGGGAAAGAGAGAGTATATTGTACAAACATTCATCTACAGGGAGAAGAGTGTGTATATTGTGCCCTGACATTCATCTACAGGGGAAAGAGTGTGTATATTGCACAGCCATTCATGTACAGCGGAAAGAGTGTGTACATTGTACCGACATTCATCTACAGGGGAAAGAGAGTGTACATTGAACCGACATCAGCTATAGGGGAAAGAGTGTGTATATTGTACCAACATTCATCTACAGGGGAAAGAGTGTGTATATTGTACCAACATTCATCTACAGGGGAAAGATTGTGTAAATTGTACCCCGACATTCATCGATAAGGGAAAGAGTGTGTATATTGTACCGACATTCATCAACAGGGGAATGAGTGTGTATATCGTACCGACATTCATCTACAGGGGAAAGAGTGTGTATATTTTACCCCGACATTCATCTACAGGGGGAAGGAGTGTGTATATTCTACCCGGACATTCATCTACTGGGGAAAGAGTGTGTATATTGTTCCCGGATATTCATCTACAGGGGATAGAGTGTGTACATTGCACCGACATTCATCTACAGGGGAAAGAGTGTGCATATTGTACCGACATTCATCTGCAGGGGTAAGAGTGTGCATCTTGCACCCCGACAGTAATATACAGGGGCAAGAGTGTGTATATTCTACCGACATTTATCTACAAATGAAAGAGTCTGTACATTGTACCGACATTCATCTACAGGGGAAAGAGTGTGCATATCGTACCACGATATTCATCTACAGGGGAAAGACTGTGTATATTGTACCCCAACATTCATCTACAGGGGAAAGAGTGTGTGTACCGTACCGACATTCATCTACAGGGGAAAGAGTGTGTATATTGTACTGACATTCATCTACAGGGGAAAGAGTGCGTATATCGGACCGGCATTCATCTACAGGCGAAACAGTGTGTATATTGTACCCCAATATTCATCTACAGGGGAAAGACTGTGTATATTGTACCGACATTCATCTACGGGGAAAGAGTGTGTATATTGTACCGACATTCATCTACAGGGGAAAGAGTGTGTACATTGTACGCCGACATTCATCTACAGGGAGAAGAGTGTGTATATTGTGCCCTGACATTCATCTACAGGGGAAAGAGTGTGTATATTGTTACCCGATATTCATCTACAGGGGAAAGAGTGTGCATATTGTACCGACATTCATCTGCAGGGGAAAGAGTGTGTACATTGTACCGACATTCATCTACAGGGGAAAGAGAGTGTACATTGAACCGACATCATCTATAGGGGAAAGAGTGTGTAGATCGTAACGACATTCATCTACAGGGGAAAGAGTGTATATACTGTACCGACATTCATCTACAGGGGAAAGAGTGTGCATATCGTACCGACATTCATCTACAGGGGAAAGAGTGTGCATATTGTACCGACCTTCATCTACAGGGGAAAGAGTGTGTACATTGTACCGACATTCATCTACAGGGGAAAGAGAGTGTACATTGTACCGACATTCATCTACAGGGGAAAGAGTGTGTATATTGTACCCCGATATTCATCTACAGGGGAAAGATTGTGTATATCGTACCGACATTCATCAACAGGGGAAAGAGTGTGTATATCGTAAAGACATTCATCTACAGGGGAAAGAGAGTGTATATTGCACCGAAATTCATCGACAGGGGAAAGAGTGTGTACATTGTACCGACATTCATCTACAGGGGAAAGAGAGTGTACATTGTACCGACATTCATCTACAGGGGAAAGAGTGTGTATATTGTACCCCGATATTCATCTACAGGGGAAAGATTGTGTATATCGTACCGACATTCATCAACAGGGGAAAGAGTGTGTATATCGTAAAGACATTCATCTACAGGGGAAAGAGAGTGTATATTGCACCGAAATTCATCGACAGGGGAAAGAGTGTGTACATTGTACCGACATTCTTCTACAGGGGAAAGAGTGTGTACATTGTACCGACATTCATCTACAGGGGAAAGAGTGTGTATATGTACCCCGACATTCATCTACAGGGGAAAGAGTGTGTGTATCGTACCGACATTCATCTATGGGGAAAGAGTGTGTATATTGTACCGACATTCATCGACAGGGGAAAGAGTGTGTTTATTGTACCCAAACATTCACCTACAGGGGAAAGAGTCCGTATACTCTACCGACATTCATCTACAGGGGAGAGAGTGTGTATATCGTACCGACATTCATCTACAGGGGAAAGAGTGTGTATACTGTACCGACATTCATCTACAGGGGAAAGAGTGTGCATATCGTACCGACATTCATCTACAGGGGAAAGAGTGTGTATATTGTACCGACGTTCATCTACAGGGGAAAGAGTGTGTACATTGTACCGACATTCATCTACAGGTGAAAGAGAGTGTACATTGTACCGACATTCATCTACAGGGGAAACTGTGTGTATACTGTACCCCGACATTCATCTACAGGGGAAAGAGTGTGTATATCGTACCGACATTCATTGACAGGGAAAATAGTGTGTATATCGTACCGACATTCATCTGCAGCGGAAAGAGTGTGTATATTATACCGACATTCATCTGCAGCGGAAAGAGTGTGTATATTATACCGACATTTATCTACAGGGGAAAGAGTGTGTATATTGTAACCCGACATTCATCCACAGGGGAAAGAGTGTGTATATGTACCCCGACATTCATCTACAGGGGAAAGAGTGTTTATACTCTACCGACATTCATCTACAGGGGAGAGAGTGTGTATATCGTACCGACATTCATCTACAGGGGAAAGAGTGTGTATATTGTTCCCGGATATTCATATACAGGGGATAGAGTGTGTACAATGCACCGAAATTCATCTACAGGGGAAAGAGGGTGTATATTGTACCGACATTCATCTACAGGGGAAAGAGTGTGTATCTTGTACCGACATTCATCTACAGGGGAAAGAGTGTGTATATTGTACAGACATCCATCTGCAGGGGAAAGAGTGTGTATATCGTAACGACATTCATCTACAGGGGATAGAGTGTGTACATTGTACCAACATTCCTCTATCGGGGAAAGAGTGTGTATATTGTACCCCGACATTCATCGACAGGGGAAAGAGTGTGTATATCGTATCAACATTCATCTACAGGGGAAAGATTGTGTATATTGTACCCCGACATTCATCTACAGGGGAAAGAGTGTGTATATTCTACCGACATTCATCTACAGGGGAAAGAGTGTGTATATTGTACCGACATTCATCTGCAGGGGAAAGAGTGTGTACATTGTACCGACATTCATCTACAGGGGAAAGAGAGTGTACATTGAACTGGCGTCATCTATACGGGAAAGATTGTGCATATTGTAACCCGACATTCATCTACAGGAGAAAGAGTGTGTATATTGTACCAACATTCATCTGCAGGGGTAAGATTGTGTATATTGTACCCCGACATTCATCTACAGGGGAAAGAGTGTGTATATTGTTCCCGGATATTAATCTACAGGGGACAGAGTGTGTACATCGCATCGACATTCATCTACAGGAGATAAGAGTGTGTGCATTGTACCGACATTCCTCTACAGGGGAAAGAGTGTGTATATTATACCCCAACATTCATCGACAGGGGAAAGAGTGTGTATATCGTACCGGCATTCATCTGCTGGGAAAAGAGTTTGTATATTGTACCGACATTCATCTACAGGTGAAAGAGTGTGTATATTGTACCGACATTCATCTACAGGGGAAAGAGTGTGTATATTGTACCCCGACATTCATCTTCAGGGGAAAGAGTGTGTATATTGTACCCCGACATTCATCTACAGGGGAAAGAGTGTGTATATCGTACCGACATTCATCAATAGGGGTAAGAGTGTGTATATCGTACTGACATTCATCTGCAGGGGAAAGAGTGTGTATATTGTACCCCGACATACATCTACAGGGGAAAGAGTGTGTATATAGTACCGACATTCATCTACAGGGGAAAGAAAGTGTACATTGTACCGACACTTATCTACAGGGGAAAGAGTGTGTATATTGTACCAACATTCATCTAGAGGGGAAAGATTGTGTATATTGTAACCCAACATTCATCTACAGGAGAAAGAGTGTGTATATTGTACCGACATTCATCTACAGGGGAATGAGTGTGTATATTGTACCGACATGCATCGACAGGGGAAGGAGTGTGTATATGTACCCCGACATTCATCTACAGGGGAAAGAGTGTGTATATTGCACCGAAATTCATCTACTGGGAAAAGAGTGTGTATATTGTACCGACATTCATCTACAGGGGAAAGAGTGTGTATATTGTACCGACATTCATCAACGGGGGAAAGAGTGTTTATATCGCACCAACATTCATCTACAGGGGAAAGAGTGTGTATATTGTACCGACATTCATCTGCAGGGGAAAGAGTGTGTATATTGTACCGACATTCATCGACAGGGGAAGGAGTGTGTATATGTACCCCGACATTCATCTACAGGGGAAAGAGTGTGAATATTGTACCGACATTCATCAAAAGGGGAAAGAGTGTGTGTATTGTACCGACATCCATCTAAAGGGGAAAGAGTGTGTACATTGTACCGACATCATCTACAGGGGAAAGAGTGTGTACATTGTACCGATATTCATCTGCATGGGAAAGATTGTGTATATTGTACCGACACTTATCTGCAGGGGAAAGAGTGTGTATATTGTACCAACATTCATCTACAGGGGTAAGATTGTGTATATTGTACGCCGACATTCATCTACAGGCGAAAGAGTGTGTATATTGTTCCCAGATATTCCTCTACAGGGGATAGAGTGTGTACATCGCACCGACATTCATCTACAGGGGATAGAGTGTGTACATTGTACCGACATTCCTCTACAGGGGAAAGAGTGTGTATATTGTACCGACATTCATCTACAGGGGAAAGAGTGTGTATATTGTACTGACATTCATCGACAGGGGAAAGAGTGTGTATATTGTACCGACACTTATCTACAGGGGAAAAAGTGTGTATATTGTACCAACATTCATCTGCAGGGGTAAGATTGTGTATATTGTACCAACATTCATCTGCAGGGGTAAGATTGTGTATATTGTACCCCGACATTCATCTACAGGGGAAAGAGTGTGTATATTGGTCCCGGATATTCATCTACAGGGGATAGAGTGTGTCCATCGCACCGACATTCATCTACAGGGGATAGAGTGTGTACATTGTACCGACATTCTTCTACAGGGGAAAGAGTGTGTATATTGTACCACGACATTCATCTACAGGGGAAAGAGTGTGTATATCGTACCGGCATTCATCTACTGGGAAAAGAGTGTGTATATTGTACCCCAACATTCATCTACAGGGGAAAGAGTGTGTATATTGTACCGACATTCATCTACAGGGGAAAGAGTGTGTATATTGTACCCCGACATTCATCTACAGGGGAAAGAGTGTGTATATTGTACCCCGACATTCATCTACAGGGGAAAGAGTGTGTATATCGTACCGACATTCATCTACAGGGGAAAGAGTGTGTATTTCGTACCGGCATTCATCTACTGGGAAAAGAGTGTGTATATTGTACCGATATTCATCTGCAGGGGAAGGAGTGTGTATATTATACCCCGACATTCATCTACAGGGGAAACTGTGTGTATATTGTACCCCGACATTCATCTGCAGGGGAAAGAGTGTGTATATCGTAACGACATTCATCTACAGGGGATAGAGTGTGTACATTGTACCAACATTCCTCTATCGGGGAAAGAGTGTGTATATTGTACCCCGACATTCATCGACAGGGGAAAGAGTGTGTATATCGTATCAACATTCATCTACAGGGGAAAGATTGTGTATATTGTACCCCGACATTCATCTACAGGGGAAAGAGTGTGTATATTCTACCGACATTCATCTACAGGGGAAAGAGTGTGTACAGTGTACCGACATTCATCTGCAGGGGAAAGAGTGTGTACATTGTACCGACATTCATCTACAGGGGAAAGAGAGTGTACATTGAACTGGCGTCATCTATACGGGAAAGATTGTGCATATTGTAACCCGACATTCATCTACAGGAGAAAGAGTGTGTATATTGTACCAACATTCATCTGCAGGGGTAAGATTGTGTATATTGTACCCCGACATTCATCTACAGGGGAAAGAGTGTGTATATTGTTCCCGGATATTAATCTACAGGGGACAGAGTGTGTACATCGCATCGACATTCATCTACAGGAGATAGAGTGTGTGCATTGTACCGACATTCCTCTACAGGGGAAAGAGTGTGTATATTATACCCCGACATTCATCGACAGGGGAAAGAGTGTGTATATCGTACCGGCATTCATCTGCTGGGAAAAGAGTTTGTATATTGTACCGACATTCATCTACAGGTGAAAGAGTGTGTATATTGTACCGACATTCATCTACAGGGGAAAGAGTGTGTATATTGTACCCCGACATTCATCTTCAGGGGAAAGAGTGTGTATATTGTACCCCGACATTCATCTACAGGGGAAAGAGTGTGTATATCGTACCGACATTCATCAATAGGGGTAAGAGTGTGTATATCGTACTGACATTCATCTGCAGGGGAAAGAGTGTGTATATTGTACCCCGACATACATCTACAGGGGAAAGAGTGTGTATATAGTACCGACATTCATCTACAGGGGAAAGTTTGTGTATATTGTACCGACACTTATCTACAGGGGAAAGAGTGTGTATATTGTACCAACATTCATCTAGAGGGGAAAGATTGTGTATATTGTAACCCAACATTCATCTACAGGAGAAAGAGTGTGTATATTGTACCGACATTCATCTACAGGGGAATGAGTGTGTATATTGTACCGACATGCATCGACAGGGGAAGGAGTGTGTATATGTACCCCGACATTCATCTACAGGGGAAAGAGTGTGTATATTGCACCGACATTCATCTACAGGGGAAAGAGTGTGTATATTGTACCGACATTCATCTGCAGGGGAAAGAGTGTGTATATTGTACCGACATTCATCGACAGGGGAAGGAGTGTGTATATGTACCCCGACATTCATCTACAGGGGAAAGAGTGTGAATATTGTACCGACATTCATCAAAAGGGGAAAGAGTGTGTGTATTGTACCGACATCCATCTAAAGGGGAAAGAGTGTGTACATTATACCGACATCATCTACAGGGGAAAGAGTGTGTACATTGTACCGATATTCATCTGCATGGGAAAGATTGTGTATATTGTACCGACACTTATCTGCAGGGGAAAGAGTGTGTATATTGTACCAACATTCATCTGCAGGGGTAAGATTGTGTATATTGTACGCCGACATTCATCTACAGGCGAAAGAGTGTGTATATTGTTCCCAGATATTCCTCTACAGGGGATAGAGTGTGTACATCGCACCGACATTCATCTACAGGGGATAGAGTGTGTACATTGTACCGACATTCCTCTACAGGGGAAAGAGTGTGTATATTGTACCCCGACATTCGACAGGGGAAAGAGTGTGTATATTGTATCCCCGACATTCGACAGGGGAAAGAGTGTGTATATTGTACCGACATTCATCGACAGGGGAAAGAGTGTGTATATTGTACCGACATTCATCGACAGGGGAAAGAGTGTGTATATTGTACCGACACTCATCTACAGGGGAAAGAGTGTGTAGATTGTACCGACATTCATCTGCAGGGGAAAGAGTGTGTATATTGTACCGACATTCATCTACAGGGGAAAGAGTGTGTATATTGTACCGACATTCATCAACGGGGGAAAGAGTGTTTATATCGCACCAACATTCATCTACAGGGGAAAGAGTGTGTATATTGTACCGACATTCATCTACAGGGGAAAGAGTGTGTATATTGTACCGACATTCATCGACAGGGGAAAGAGTGTGTATATGTACCCTGAAATTCATCTACAGGGGAAAGAGTGTGTATATTGTACCGACATTCATCAAAAGGGGAAAGAGTGTGTGTATTGTACCGACATCCATCTAAAGGGGAAAGAGTGTGTACATTATACCGACATCATCTACAGGGGAAAGAGTGTGTATATTGTACTGATATTCATCTACATGGGAAAGATTGTGTATATTGTACCGACACTTATCTACAGGGGAAAGAGTGTGTATATTGTACCAACATTCATCTGCAGGGGTAAGATTGTGTATATTGTACCCCGACATTCATCTACAGGGGAAAGAGTGTGTATATTGTACCCCGACATTCATCTACAGGGGAAAGAGTGTGTATATCGTACCGACATTCATCAATAGGGGTAAGAGTGTGTATATCGTACTGACATTCATCTACAGGGGAAAGAGTGTGTATATTGTACCGGCATTCATCTACTGGGAAAAGAGTGTGTATATAGTACCGACATTCATCTACAGGGGAAACTGTGTGTATATTGTACCCCGACATTCATCTACAGGGGAAAGAGTGTGTATATTGTACCGAAATTCATCTACAGGGGAAAGAGTGTGTACATTGTACCGACATTAATCTACAGGGGAAAGAGAGTGTATACTGTACCGACATTCATCTACAGGGGAAAGTTTGTGTATATTGTACCGACACTTACCTACAGGGGAAAGAGTGTGTATATTGTACCAACATTCATCTACAGGGGAAAGAGAGTGTACATTGTACCGACATCATCTATAGGGGAAAGAGTGTGTATATTGTACCGATATTCATCTACAGGGGAAAGTTTGTGTATATTGTACCGACACTTATCTACAGGGGAAAGAGTGTGTATATTGTACCAACATTCATCTAGAGGGGAAAGATTGTGTATATTGTAACCCGACATTCATCTACAGGAGAAAGAGTGTGTATATTGTACCGACATTCATCAACGGGGGAAAGAGTGTTTATATCGCACCAACATTCATCTACAGGGGAAAGAGTGTGTATATTGTACCGACATTCATCTACAGGGGAAAGAGTGTGTATATTGTACCGACATTCATCTGCAGGGGAAAGATTGTGTATATTGTACCCCGACATTCATCTACAGGGGAAAGAGTGTGTATATTGGTCCCGGATATTCATCTACAGGGGAAAGAGTGTGTACATTGTACCGACATTCATCTGCAGGGGAAAGAGAGTGTATATTGTACCGACATTCATCTACAGGGGAAAGAGTGTGTATATCGTACCGACATTCATCTACAGGGGAAAGAGTGTGTATATTGTACCGACATTCATCTACAGGGGAAAGAGTGTGTATATTGTACCCCGACATTCATCGACAGGGGAAAGAGTGTGTATATCGTATCAACATTCATCTACAGGGGAAAGATTGTGTATATTGTACCCCGACATTCATCTACAGGGGAAAGAGTGTGTATATTGTTCCCGGATATTCATCTACAGGGGATAGAGTGTGTACATCGCACCGACATTCATCTACAGGGGATAGAGTGTGTACATTGTACCGACATTCCTCTACAGGGGAAAGAGTGTGTATATTGTACCCCGACATTCATCGACAGGGGAAAGAGTGTGTATATCGTATCAACATTCATCTACAGGGGAAAGATTGTGTATATTGTACCCCGACATTCATCTACAGGGGAAAGAGTGTGTATATTGTACCGACATTCATCTACAGGGGAAAGAGTGTGTATATCGTACCGGCATTCATCTACTGGGAAAAGAGTGTGTGTATATTGTACTGACATTCCTCTACAGGGGAAAGAGTGTGTATATTGTACCCCGACATTCATCGACAGGGGAAAGAGTGTGTATATCGTATCAACATTCATATACAGGGGAAAGATTGTGTATATTGTACCCCGACATTCATCTACAGGGAAAAGAGTGTGTATATTGTACCGACATTCATCTGCAGGGGAAAGAGTGTGTATATCGTACCGGCATTCATCTACTGGGAAAAGAGTGTGTATATTGTACCGACATTCATCTACAGGGGAAAGAGTGTGTATATTGTACCGACATTCATCTACAGGGGAAAGAGTGTGTATATTGTACCGACATTCATCTACAGGGGAAAGATTGTGTATATTGTACCCCGACATTCATCTACAGGGGAAAGAGGGTGTATATTGTACCGACATTCATCTACAGGGGAAAGAGTGTATATATTGTACCGACATTCATCTGCAGGGGAAAGAGTGTGTACATTGTACCAACATTCATCTGCAGGGGAAAGAGAGTGTACATTGAACTGACATCATCTACAGGGGAAAGAGTGTGTATATTGTACCAACATTCATCTACAGGGGAAAGATTGTGTATATTGTACCGACACTTATCTACAGGGGAAAGAGTGTGTATATTGTACGAACATTCATCTAGAGGGGAAAGATTGTGTATATTGTAACCCGACATTCATCCACAGGAGAAAGAGTGTGTATATTGTACCGACATTCATCGACAGGGGAAGGAGTGTGTATATGTACCCCGACATTCATCTACAGGGGAAAGAGTGTGTATATTGTACCGACATTCATCAAAAGGGGAAAGAGTGTGTGTATTGTACCGACATCCATCTACAGGGGAAAGAGTGTGTACATTGTACCGACATCATCTATAGGGGAAAGAGTGTGTATATTGTACCGACATTCATCTGCAGGGGAAAGATTTGTGTACATTGTACCGAGGTTCATCTCCAGGGGAAAGAGTTTGTATATTTTACCGACATTCATCTACAGGAAAAAGAGTGTGTATATTATGCTGACATTCATCTACAGGGGAAAGAGTTTGTATATTTTACCGACATTCATCTACAGGAAAAAGAGTGTGTATATTATGCTGACAGTCATCTACAGGAAAAAGAGTGTGTATATTATGCTGACATTCATCTACAGGGGAAAGAGTGTGCATATTGTACCGACATACATCTACATGGGAAAGATTGTGTATATTGTACCGACACTTATCTACAGGGGAAAGAGTGTGTATATTGTACCAACATTCATCTACAGGGGTAAGATTGTGTATATTGTACCCCGACATTCATCTACAGGGGAAAGAGTGTGTATATTGTTCCCGGATATTTATCTACAGGGGATAGAGTGTGTACATCGCACCGACATTCATCTACAGGGGATAGAGTGTGTACATTGTACCGACATTCCTCTACAGGGGAAAGAGTGTGTATATTGTACCCCGACATTCATCGACAGGGGAAAGAGCGTGTATATCGTATCAACATTCATATACAGGGGAAAAATTGTGTATATTGTACCCCGACATTCATCTACAGGGAAAATAGTGTGTATATTGTACCGACATTCATCTACAGGGGAAAGAGTGTGTATATCGTACCGGCATTCATCTACTGGGAAAAGAGTGTGTATATTGTACTGACATTCATCTACAGGGGAAAGAGTGTGTATATTGTACCCCGACATTCATCGACAGGGGAAAGAGCGTGTATATCGTATCAACATTCATATACAGGGGAAATATTGTGTATATTGTACCCCGACATTCATCTACAGGGGAAAGAGTGTGTATATTGTACCGACATTCATCTGCAGGGGAAAGAGTGTGTATATCGTACCGGCATTCATCTACTGGGAAAAGAGTGTGTATATTGTACCGACATTCATCGACAGGGGAAAGAGTGTGTATATTGTACCGACATTCATCTGCAGGGGAAAGATTTGTGTACATTGTACCGAGGTTCATCTCCAGGGGAAAGAGTTTGTATATTTTACCGACATTCATCTACAGGAAAAAGAGTGTGTATATTATGCTGACATTCATCTACAGGGGAAAGAGTTTGTATATTTTACCGACATTCATCTACAGGAAAAAGAGTGTGTATATTATGCTGACAGTCATCTACAGGAAAAAGAGTGTGTATATTATGCTGACATTCATCTACAGGGGAAAGAGTGTGCATATTGTACCGACATACATCTACATGGGAAAGATTGTGTATATTGTACCGACACTTATCTACAGGGGAAAGAGTGTGTATATTGTACCAACATTCATCTACAGGGGTAAGATTGTGTATATTGTACCCCGACATTCATCTACAGGGGAAAGAGTGTGTATATTGTTCCCGGATATTTATCTACAGGGGATAGAGTGTGTACATCGCACCGACATTCATCTACAGGGGATAGAGTGTGTACATTGTACCGACATTCCTCTACAGGGGAAAGAGTGTGTATATTGTACCCCGACATTCATCGACAGGGGAAAGAGCGTGTATATCGTATCAACATTCATATACAGGGGAAAAATTGTGTATATTGTACCCCGACATTCATCTACAGGGAAAATAGTGTGTATATTGTACCGACATTCATCTACAGGGGAAAGAGTGTGTATATCGTACCGGCATTCATCTACTGGGAAAAGAGTGTGTATATTGTACTGACATTCCTCTACAGGGGAAAGAGTGTGTATATTGTACCCCGACATTCATCGACAGGGGAAAGAGCGTGTATATCGTATCAACATTCATATACAGGGGAAAAATTGTGTATATTGTACCCCGACATTCATCTACAGGGAAAATAGTGTGTATATTGTACCGACATTCATCTGCAGGGGAAAGAGTGTGTATATCGTACCGGCATTCATCTACTGGGAAAAGAGTGTGTATATTGTACCGACATTCATCGACAGGGGAAAGAGTGTGTATATTGTACCGACATTCATCTACAGGGGTAAAAGTGTGTATATTGTACCGACATTCATCTACAGGGGAAAGAGTGTGTATATTGTACCCCGACATTCATCTACAGGGGAAAGAGTGTGTATATTGTACCGAAATTCATCAACAGGGGAAAGAGTGTGCATATTGTACTGACATTCATCTGCAAGGGAAAGATTGTGTATCCTGTACTGACATTCATCTACAGGGGGAACTGTGTGTATATTGTACCCCGTCATTCATCTACAGGGGAAAGAGTGTGTATATTGTACTCCGACATTCATCTACAGGGGAAAGAGCGTGTATATTGTACCGACATTCATCTACAGGGGAAAGAGTGTCTATATTGTACCGGCATTCATCTGCAGGGGAAAGAGTGTGTATATTGTTCCCGGATATTCATCTACAGGGGATAGAGTATGTACATCGCACCGAAATTCATCTACAAGTGAAAGAGTGTGTATATTGTACCCCGACATTCATTGACAGGGCAAAGAGTGTGTATATCGTATCAACATTCATCTGCAGGGGAAAGATTGTGTATATTGTACCCCGACATTCATCTACAGGGGAAAGAGTGGGTATATTGTACCGACATTCATCTACAGGGGAAAGAGTGTGTATATTGTACGGACATTCATCTGCAGGGGAAAGAGTGTGTACATTGTACCAACATTCATCTACAGGGGAAAGAGAGTGTAGATTGAACTGGCATCACCTATAGGGGAAAGAGTGTGTATATTGTACCGACATTCATCTACAGGAGAAAGATTGTGTATATTGTAACCCGGCATTCATCTACATGAGAAAGAGTGTGTATATTGTACCGACATTCATCAACGGGGGAAAGAGTGTTTATATCGCACCAACATTCATCTACAGGGGAAAGAGTGTGTATATTGTACCGACATTCATTTACAGGGGAAGGAGTGTGTATATTGTACTGACATTCATCGACAGGGGAAAGAGTGTGTATATTGTACCGACATTCATCAAAAGGGGAAAGAGTGTGTGTATTGTACCGACATCCATCTACAGGAGAAAGAGTGTGTACATTGTACCGACATCATCTATAGGGGAAAGAGTGTGTATATTGTACCGACATTCATCGACATGGGAAAGATTGTGTATATTGTACCGACACTTATCTGCAGGGGACAGAGTGTGTATATTGTACCAACATTCATCTGCAGGGGTAAGATTGTGTATATTGTACCCCGACATTGATCTACAGGGGAAAGAGTGTGTATATTGGTCCCGGATATTCATCTACAGGGGATAGAGTGTGTCCATCGCACCGACATTCATCTACAGGGGATAGAGTGTGTACATTGTACCGACATTCCTCTACAGGGGAAAGAGTGTGTATATTGTACCCCGACATTCGACAGGGGAAAGAGTGTGTATATTGTAGCGACATTCTTCTACAGGGGAAAGAGTGTGTATATTGTACCCCGACATTCATCTACAGGGGAAAGAGTGTGTATATCGTACCGGCATTCATCTACTGGGAAAAGAGTGTGTATATTGTACCGACATTCATCTACAGGGGAAAGAGTGTGTATATTGTACCCCGACATTCATCTACAGGGGAAAGAGTGTGTATATTGTACCCCGACATTCATCTACAGGGGAAAGAGTGTGTATATCGTACCGACATTCATCTACAGGGGAAAGAGTGTGTATATCGTAACGACATTCATCTACAGGGGATAGAGTGTGTACATTGTACCGACATTCCTCTATCGGGGAAAGAGTGTGTATATTGTACCCCGACATTCATCGACAGGGGAAAGAGTGTGTATATCGTATCAACATTCATCTACAGGGGAAAGATTGTGTATATTGTACCCCGACATTCATCTACAGGGGAAAGAGTGTGTATATTCTACCGACATTCATCTACAGGGGAAAGAGTGTGTACATTGTACCGACATTCATCTGCAGGGGAACGAGTGTGTACATTGTACCGACATTCATCTATAGGGGAAAGAGAGTGTACATTGAACTGGCGTCATCTATAGGGGAAAGATTGTGCATATTGTAACCCGACATTCATCTACAAGAGAAAGAGTGTGTATATTGTACCAACATTCATCTGTAGGGGTAAGATTGTGTATATTGTACCCCGATATTCATCTGCAGGGGAAAGAGTGTGCATATTGTACCGACATTCATCAACAGGGGAAAGAGTGTGTATACTGTACCGACATTCATCTACAGGGGAAAGAGTGTGCATATCGTACCGACATTCATCTGCAGGGGAAAGAGTATGCATATCGTACCGACATTCATCTGCAGGGGAAAGAGTATGCATATCGTACTGACATTCACCTACAGGGGAAAGAGTGTGTATAGTCTACCGACATTCATCTACAGGGGAAAGAGTGTGTATATTGTACCCCGACATTCATCGACAGGGGATAGAGTGTGTATATTGTTCCCGGATATTCATCTACAGGGGATAGAGTGTGTACATCACACCGACATTCTTCTACAGAGGATAGAGTGTGTACATTGTACCGACATTCCTCTACAGGGGAAAGAGTGTGTATATTGTACCCCGACATTCATCGACAGGGGAAAGAGTGTGTATATTTTATCAACATTCATCTACAGGGGAAAGATTGTGTATATTGTACCCCGACATTCATCTACAGGGGAAAGAGTGTGTATATTGTACCGACATTCATCTACAGGGGAAAGAGTGTGCATATTGTACCGACATTCATCTACAGGGGAAAGAGTGTGTACATTGTACCGACATTCATCTGCAGGGGAAAGAGAGTGTACATTGAACTGACATCATCTACAGGGGAAAGAGTGTGTATATTGTACCAACATTCATCTACAGGGGAAAGATTGTGTATATTGTACCCCGACATTCATCTACAGGGGAAAGAGTGTGTATATTGTACCGACATTCATCTACAGGGGAAAGAGTGTATATATTGTACCGACATTCATCTGCAGGTGAAAGAGTGTGTACATTGTACCAACATTCATCTGCAGGGGAAAGAGAGTGTACATTGAACTGACATCATCTACAGGGGAAAGAGTGTGTATATTGTACCCCGACATTCATCTACAGGGGAAAGAGTGTGTATATTGTACCAACATTCATCTACAGGGGAAAGAGTGTGTATATTGTAGGAACATTCATCTAGAGGGGAAAGATTGTGTATATTGTAACCCGACATTCATCTACAGGAGAAAGAGTGTGTATATTGTACCGACATTCATCGACAGGGGAAGGAGTGTGTATATGTACCCCGACATTCATCTACAGGGGAAAGAGTGTGTATATTGTACCGACATTCATCAAAAGGGGAAAGAGTGTGTGTATTGTACCGACATCCATCTGCAGGGGAAAGAGTGTGTACATTGTACCGACATCATCTATAGGGGAAAGAGTGTGTATATTGTACCGACATTCATCTGCAGGGGAAAGATTTGTGTACATTGTACCGAGGTTCATCTACAGGGGAAAGAGTTTGTATATTTTACCGACATTCATCTACAGGAAAAAGAGTGTGTATATTATGCTGACATTCATCTACAGGGGAAAGAGTTTGTATATTTTACCGACATTCATCTACAGGAAAAAGAGTGTGTATATTATGCTGACATTCATCTACAGGGGAAAGAGTGTGTATATTATGCTGACATTCATCTACAGGGGAAAGAGTGTGTATATTGTACCGACATTCATCTACATGGGAAAGATTGTGTATATTGTACCGACACTTATCTACAGGGGAAAGAGTGTGTATATTGTACCAACATTCATCTACAGGGGTAAGATTGTGTATATTGTACCCCGACATTCATCTACAGGGGAAAGAGTGTGTATATTGTTCCCGGATATTCATCTACAGGGGATAGAGTGTGTACATCGCACCGACATTCATCTACAGGGGATAGAGTGTGTACATTGTACCGACATTCCTCTACAGGGGAAAGAGTGTGTATATTGTACCCCGACATTCATCGACAGGGGAAAGAGTGTGTATATTGTACCGACATTCATCTACAGGGGAAAGAGTGTGTATATTGTACCCCGACATTCATCTACAGGGGAAAGAGTGTGTATATCGTACCGGCATTCATCTACTGGGAAAAGAGTGTGTATATTGTACCGACATTCATCTACAGGGGAAAGAGTGTGTATATTGTACCGACATTCATCTACAGGGGAAAGAGTGTGTATATTGTACCCCGACATTCATCTACAGGGGAAAGAGTGTGTATATCGTACCGACATTCATCTACAGGGGAAAGAGTGTGTATATCGTACCGACATTCATCTACAGGGGATAGAGTGTGTACATTGTACCGACATTCCTCTATCGGGGAAAGAGTGTGTATATTGTACCCCGACATTCATCGACAGGGGAAAGAGTGTGTATATCGTATCAACATTCATCTACAGGGGAAAGATTGTGTATATTGTACCCCGACATTCATCTACAGGGGAAAGAGTGTGTATATTCTACCGACATTCATCTACAGGGGAAAGAGTGTGTACATTGTACCGACATTCATCTGCAGGGGAACGAGTGTGTACATTGTACCGACATTCATCTATAGGGGAAAGAGAGTGTACATTGAACTGGCGTCATCTATAGGGGAAAGATTGTGCATATTGTAACCCGACATTCATCTACATGAGAAAGAGTGTGTATATTGTACCAACATTCATCTGTAGGGGTAAGATTGTGTATATTGTACCCCGATATTCATCTGCAGGGGAAAGAGTGTGCATATTGTACCGACATTCATCAACAGGGGAAAGAGTGTGTATACTGTACCGACATTCATCTGCAGGGGAAAGAGTGTGCATATCGTACCGACATTCATCTGCTGGGGAAAGAGTATGCATATCGTACCGACATTCATCTGCAGGGGAAAGAGTATGCATATCGTACTGACATTCACCTACAGGGGAAAGAGTGTGTATAGTCTACCGACATTCATCTACAGGGGAAAGAGTGTGTATATTGTACCCCGACATTCATCGACAGGGGAAAGAGTGTGTATATTGTTCCCGGATATTCATCTACAGGGGATAGAGTGTGTACATCACACCGACATTCTTCTACAGAGGATAGAGTGTGTACATTGTACCGACATTCCTCTACAGGGTAAAGAGTGTGTATATTGTACCCCGACATTCATCGACAGGGGAAAGCGTGTGTATATCGTATCAACATTCATCTACAGGGGAAAGATTGTGTATATTGTACCCCGACATTCATCTACAGGGGAAAGAGGGTGCATATTGTACCGACATTCATCTACAGGGGAAAGAGTGTATATATTGTACCGACATTCATCTGCAGGGGAAAGAGTGTGTACATTGTACCAACATTCATCTGCAGGGGAAAGAGAGTGTACATTGAACTGACATCATCTACAGGGGAAAGAGTGTGTATATTGTACCAACATTCATCTACAGGGGAAAGATTGTGTATATTGTACCGACACTTATCTACAGGGGAAAGAGGGTGTATATTGTACCGACATTCATCTACAGGGGAAAGAGTGTATATATTGTACCGACATTCATCTGCAGGGGAAAGAGTGTGTACATTGTACCAACATTCATCTGCAGGGGAAAGAGAGTGTACATTGAACTGACATCATCTACAGGGGAAAGAGTGTGTATATTGTACCAACATTCATCTACAGGGGAAAGATTGTGTATATTGTACCGACACTTATCTACAGGGGAAAGAGTGTGTATATTGTACTAACATTCATCTAGAGGGGAAAGATTGTGTATATTGTAACCCGACATTCATCTACAGGAGAAAGAGTGTGTATATTGTACCGACATTCATCGACAGGGGAAGGAGTGTGTATATGTACCCCGACATTCATCTACAGGGGAAAGAGTGTGTATATTGTACCGACAGTCATCAAAAGGGGAAAGAGTGTGTGTATTGTACCGACATCCATCTGCAGGGGAAAGAGTGTGTACATTGTACCGACATCATCTATAGGGGAAAGAGTGTGTATATTGTACCGACATTCATCTGCAGGGGAAAGATTTGTGTACATTGTACCGAGGTTCATCTACAGGGGAAAGAGTTTGTATATTTTACCGACATTCATCTACAGGAAAAAGAGTGTGTATATTATGCTGACATTCATCTACAGGGGAAAGAGTTTGTATATTTTACCGACATTCATCTACAGGAAAAAGAGTGTGTATATTATGCTGACATTCATCTACAGGAAAAAGAGTGTGTATATTATGCTGACATTCATCTACAGGGGAAAGAGTGTGCATATTGTACCGACATACATCTACATGGGAAAGATTGTGTATATTGTACCGACACTTATCTACAGGGGAAAGAGTGTGTATATTGTACCAACATTCATCTACAGGGGTAAGATTGTGTATATTGTACCCCGACATTCATCTACAGGGGAAAGAGTGTGTATATTGTTCCCGGATATTTATCTACAGGGGATAGAGTGTGTACATCGCACCGACATTCATCTACAGGGGATAGAGTGTGTACATTGTACCGACATTCCTCTACAGGGGAAAGACTGTGTATATTGTACCCCGACATTCATCGACAGGGGAAAGAGCGTGTATATCGTATCAACATTCATATACAGGGGAAAAATTGTGTATATTGTACCCCGACATTCATCTACAGGGAAAATAGTGTGTATATTGTACCGACATTCATCTGCAGGGGAAAGAGTGTGTATATTGTACCGACATTCATCGACAGGGGAAAGAGTGTGTATATTGTACCGACATTCATCTACAGGGGTAAAAGTGTGTATATTGTACCGACATTCATCTACAGGGGAAAGAGTGTGTATATTGTACCCCGACATTCATCTACAGGGGAAAGAGTGTGTATATTGTACCGAAATTCATCAACAGGGGAAAGAGTGTGCATATTGTACTGACATTCATCTACAAGGGAAAGATTGTGTATCCTGTACTGACATTCATCTACAGGGGGAACTGTGTGTATATTGTACCCCGACATTCATCTACAGGGGAAAGAGTGGGTATATTGTACCGACATTCATCTACAGGGGAAAGAGTGTGTATATTGTACGGACATTCATCTGCAGGGGAAAGAGTGTGTACATTGTACCAACATTCATCTACAGGGGAAAGAGAGTGTAGATTGAACTGGCATCACCTATAGGGGAAAGAGTGTGTATATTGTACCGACATTCATCTACAGGAGAAAGATTGTGTATATTGTAACCCGGCATTCATCTGCATGAGAAAGAGTGTGTATATTGTACCGACATTCATCAACGGGGGAAAGAGTGTTTATATCGCACCAACATTCATCTACAGGGGAAAGAGTGTGTATATTGTACCGACATTCATCTACAGGGGAAAGAGTGTGTATATTGTACTGACATTCATCGACAGGGGAAAGAGTGTGTATATTGTACCGACATTCATCAAAAGGGGAAAGAGTGTGTGTATTGTACCGACATCCATCTACAGGAGAAAGAGTGTGTACATTGTACCGACATCATCTATAGGGGAAAGAGTGTGTATATTGTACCGACATTCATCGACATGGGAAAGAGTGTGTATATCGTATCAACATTCATCTACAGGGGAAAGATTGTGTATATTGTACCCCGACATTCATCTACAGGGGAAAGAGTGTGTATATTCTACCGACATTCATCTACAGGGGAAAGAGTGTGTACATTGTACCGACATTCATCTGCAGGGGAACGAGTGTGTACATTGTACCGACATTCATCTATAGGGGAAAGAGAGTGTACATTGAACTGGCGTCATCTATAGGGGAAAGATTGTGCATATTGTAACCCGACATTCATCTACAAGAGAAAGAGTGTGTATATTGTACCAACATTCATCTGTAGGGGTAAGATTGTGTATATTGTACCCCGATATTCATCTACAGGGGAAAGAGTGTGCATATTGTACCGACATTCATCAACAGGGGAAAGAGTGTGTACATCGCATCGACATTCATCTACAGGAGATAGAGTGTGTACATTGTACCGACATTCCTCTACAGGGGAAAGAGTGTGTATATTGCACCCCGACATTCATCGACAGGGGAAAGAGTGTGTATATTGTACCGACATTCATCTACAGGGGAAAGAGTGTGTATATTGTACCGAAATTCATCAACAGGGGAAAGAGTGTGCATATTGTACTGACATTCATCTACAAGGGAAAGATTGTGTATCCTGTACTGACATTCATCTACAGGTGGAACTGTGTGTATATTATACCCCGTCATTCATCTACCGGGGAAAGAGTGTGTATATTGTACCCCGACATTCATCTACAGGGGAAAGAGCGTGTATATTGTACCGACATTCATCTACAGGGGAAAGAGCGTGTATATTGTACCGACATTCATCTACAGGGGAAAGAGTGTCTATATTGTACCGGCATTCATCTGCAGGGGAAAGAGTGTGTATATTGTTCCCGGATATTCATCTACAGGGGATAGAGTATGTACATCGCACCGAAATTCATCTACAAGTGAAAGAGTGTGTATATTGTACCCCGACATTCATTGACAGGGCAAAGAGTGTGTATATCGTATCAACATTCATTTGCAGGGGAAAGATTGTGTATATTGTACCCCGACATTCATCTACAGGGGAAAGAGTGGGTATATTGTACCGACATTCATCTACAGGGGAAAGAGTGTGTATATTGTACGGACATTCATCTGCAGGGGAAAGAGTGTGTACATTGTACCAACATTCATCTACAGGGGAAAGAGAGTGTAGATTGAACTGGCATCACCTATAGGGGAAAGAGAGTGTATATTGTACCGACATTCATCTACAGGAGAAAGATTGTGTATATCGTAACCCGGCATTCATCTACATGAGAAAGAGTGTGTATATTGTACCGACATTCATCAACGGGGGAAACAGTGTTTATGTCGCACCAACATTCATCTACAGGGGAAAGAGTGTGTACATTGTACCGACATTCATCTACAGGGGAAAGAGCGTGTATATTGTACTGACATTCATCGACAGGGGAAAGAGTGTGTATATTGTACCGACATTCATCTACAGAGGAAAGAGTGTGTATATTGTACCGACATTCATCAAAAGGGGAAAGAGTGTGTGTATTGTACCGACATCCATCTACAGGGGAAAGAGTGTGTACATTGTACCGACATCATCTATAGGGGAAAGAGCGTGTATATTGTACCGACATTCATCGACATGGGAAAGATTGTGTATATTGTACCGACACTTATCTACAGGGGACAGAGTGTGTATATTGTACCAACATTCATCTGCAGGGGTAAGATTGTGTATATTGTACCCCGACATTCATCTACAGGGGAAAGAGTGTGTATATTGGTCCTGGATATTCATCTACAAGGGATAGAGTGTGTCCATCGCACCGACATTCATCTACAGGGGATAGAGTGTGTACATTGTACCGACATTCCTCTACAGGGGAAAGAGTGTGTATATTGTACCCCGACATTCGACAGGGGAAAGAGTGTGTATATTGTAGCGACATTCTTCTACAGGGGAAAGAGTGTGTATATTGTACCCCGACATTCATCTACAGGGTAAAGAGTGTGTATATCGTACCGGCATTCATCTACTGGGAAAAGAGTGTGTATATTGTACCGACATTCATCTACAGGGGAAAGAGTGTGTATATTGTACCCCGACATTCATCTACAGGGGAAAGAGTGTGTATATTGTACCCTGACATTCATCTACAGGGGAAAGAGTGTGTATATCGTACCGACATTCATCTACAGGGGAAAGAGTGTGTATATTGTAACGACATTCATCTACAGGGGATAGAGTGTGTACATTGTACCGACATTCCTCTATCGGGGAAAGAGTGTGTATATTGTACCCCGACATTCATCGACAGGGGAAAGAGTGTGTATATCGTATCAACATTCATCTACAGGGGAAAGATTGTGTATATTCTACCCCGACATTCATCTACAGGGGAAAGAGTGTGTATATTCTACCGACATTCATCTACAGGGGAAAGAGTGTGTACATTGTACCGACATTCATCTGCAGGGGAAAGAGTGTGTACATTGTACCGACATTCATCTATAGGGGAAAGAGAGTGTACATTGAACTGGCGTCATCTATAGGGGAAAGATTGTGCATATTGTAACCCGACATTCATCTACATGAGAAAGAGTGTGTATATTGTACCAACATTCATCTGTAGGGGTAAGATTGTGTATATTGTACCCCGACATTCATCTACAGGGGAAAGAGTGTGTATATTGTTCCCGGATATTAATCTACAGGGGACAGAGTGTGTACATCGCATCGACATTCATCTACAGGAGATAGAGTGTGTACATTGTACCGACATTCCTCTACAGGGGAAAGAGTGTGTATATTGTACCCCGACATTCATCGACAGGGGAAAGAGTG
Organism: Mobula hypostoma; assembly: GCF_963921235.1. NCBI lineage: Eukaryota > Metazoa > Chordata > Chondrichthyes > Myliobatiformes > Myliobatidae > Mobula > Mobula hypostoma. Next base: position 17,696,477 of record NC_086106.1, on the reverse strand, counting down.
TGGAAATTGTACCGACATTCATCTACAGGGGAAAGAGTGTGTATATTGTACCCCGACATTCATCTACAGGGGAAAGAGTGTGTATATCGTACCGACATTCATCAATAGAGGTAAGAGTGTGTATATCGTACCGACATTCATCTACAGGGGAAAGAGTGTGTATATTGTACCGACATTCATCTACAGGGGAAAGAGTGTGTATATTGTACCGACATTCATCTACAGCGGAAAGAGAGTGTACATTGTACCGACATCATATATAGGGGAAAGAATGTGTATATTGTACCGACATTCATCTACAGGGGAAAGTTTGTCTATATTGTACCGACACTTATCTACAGGGGAAAGAGTGTGTATATTGTAACCCAACATTCATCTACAGGAGAAAGAGTGTGTATATTGTACCGACATTCATCTACTGGGAAAAGAGTGTGTATATTGTACCCCGACATTCATCTACAGGGGAAAGAGTGTGTATATAGTACCGACATTCATCTACAGGGGAAAGAGAGTGTACATTGTACCGACATCATCTATAGGGGAAAGAGTGTGTATATTGTACCGACATTCATCTACAGGGGAAAGTTTGTGTATATTGTACCGACACTTATCTACAGGGGAAAGAGTGTGTATATTGTAACCCAACATTCATCTACAGGAGAAAGAGTGTGTATATTGTACCGACATTCATCTACAGGGGAAAGAGTGTGTATATTGTACCGACATGCATCGACAGGGGAAGGAGTGTGTATATGTACCCCGACATTCATCTACAGGGGAAAGAGTGTGTATATTGCACCGACATTCATCTACTGGGAAAAGAGTGTGTATATTGTACCGACATTCATCAACGGGGGAAAGAGTGTTTATATCGCACCAACATTCATCTACAGGGGAAAGAGTGTGTATATTGTACCGACATTCATCTGCAGGGGAAAGAGTGTGTATATTGTACCGACATTCATCAAAAGGGGAAAGAGTGTGTGTATTGTACCGACATCCATCTAAAGGGGAAAGAGTGTGTACATTGTACCGACATCATCTACAGGGGAAAGAGTGTGTATATTGTACCGATATTCATCTGCATGGGAAAGATTGTGTATATTGTACCGACACTTATCTGCAGGGGAAAGAGTGTGTATATTGTACCAACATTCATCTACAGGGGTAAGATTGTGTATATTGTACGCCGACATTCATCTACAGGGGAAAGAGTGTGTATAGTGTTCCCAGATATTCATCTACAGGAGATAGAGTGTGTACATCGCACTGACATTCATCTACAGGGGATAGAATGTGTACATTGTACCGACATTCCTCTACAGGGGAAAGAGTGTGTATATTGTACCCCGACATTCGACAGGGGAAAGAGTGTGTATATTGTACCGACATTCATCGACAGGGGAAAGAGTGTGTATATTGTACCGACATTCATCTACTGGGAAAAGAGTGTGTATATCGTACCGACATTCATCGACAGGGGAAGGAGTGTGTATATTGTACCGACATTCATCTACAGGGGAAAGAGTGTGTATATTCTACCGACATTCATCTACAGGGGAAAGAGTGTGTACATTGTACCGACATTCATCTGCAGGGGAAAGAGTGTGTACATTGTACCGACATTCATCTACAGGGGAAAGAGAGTGTACATTGAACTGGCGTCATCTATAGGGGAAAGATTGTGCATATTGTAACCCGACATTCATCTACAGGAGAAAGAGTGTGTATATTGTACCGACATTCATCAACGGGGGAAAGAGTGTTTATATCGCACCAACATTCATCTACAGGGGAAAGAGTGTGTATATTGTACCGACATTCATCTACAGGGGAAAGAGTGTGTATATTCTACCGACATTCATCGACAGGGGAAGGAGTGTGTATATGTACCCCGAAATTCATCTACAGGGGAAAGAGTGTGTATATTGTACCGACATTCATCAAAAGGGGAAAGAGTGTGTGTATTGTACCGACATCCATCTAAAGGGGAAAGAGTGTGTACATTATACCGACATCATCTACAGGGGAAAGAGTGTGTATATTGTACTGATATTCATCTACACGGGAAAGATTGCGTATATTGTACCGACACTTATCTACAGGGGAAAGAGTGTGTATATTGTACCAACATTCATATGCAGGGGTAAGATTGTGTATATTGTACCCCGACATTCATCTTCAGGGGAAAGAGTGTGTATATTGTACCCCAACATTCATCTACAGGGGAAAGAGTGTGTATATCGTACCGACATTCATCTACAGGGGAAAGAGTGTGTATATCGTACCGACATTCATCTACAGGGGAAAGAGTGTGTATATTGTACCCCGACATTCATCAACAGGGGAAAGAGTGTGTATATTGTACCGAAATTCATCTACAGGGGAAAGAGTGTGTACATTGTACCGACATTCATCTACAGGGGAAAGAGTGTGTACATTGTACCGACATTCCTCTACAGGGGAAAGAGTGTGTATATTGTACCCCGACATTCATCTTCAGGGGAAAGAGTGTGTATATTGTATCCCGACATTCATCTACAGGGGAAAGAGTGTGTATATCGTACCGACATTCATCAACAGGGGAAAGAGTGTGTATATCGTACTGACATTCATCTACAGGGGAAAGAGTGTGTATATTGTACCGGCATTCATCTACAGGGGAAAGAGTGTGTATATTGTACCCCGACATTCATCTACAGGGAAAGAGTGTGTATATTGTACCGACATTCATCTACAGGGGAAAGAGTGTGTATATTGTACCAACATTCATCTACAGGGGAAAGAGTGTGTATATTGTACCGACATTCATCTACAGGGGAAAGAGTGTGTATATTGTACCGACATTCATCGACAGGGGAAGGAGTGTGTATATGTACCCCGACATTCATCTACAGGGGAAAGAGTGTGTATATTGTACCCCGACATTCATCTACAGGGGAAAGTGTGTGTATATCGTACCGACATTCATCTACAGGGGAAAGAGTGTGTATATCGTAACGACATTCATCTACAGGGGATAGAGTGTGTACATTGTACCGACATTCCACTGTCGGGCAAAGAGTGTGTATATTGTACCCCGACATTCATCGACAGGGGAAAGAGTGTGTATATCGTATCAACATTCATCTACAGGGGAAAGATTGTGTATATTGTACCCCGACATTCATCTACAGGGGAAAGAGTGTGTATATTGTACCGACATTCATCTACAGGGGAAAGAGTGTGTATATTGTACCGACATTCATCTGCAGGGGAAAGAGTGTGTATATTGTACCGACATTCATCTACAGGGGAAAGAGTGTGTATATTGTACCGACATTCATCTACAGGGGAAAGAGTGTGTATATTGTACCAACATTCATCTGTAGGGGTAAGATTGTGTATATTGTACCCCGATATTCATCTACAGGGGAAAGAGTGTGTATATTGTTCCCGGATATTAATCTACAGGGAACAGAGTGTGTACATCGCATCGACATTCATCTACAGGAGATAGAGTGTGTACATTGTACCGACATTCCTCTACAGGGGAAAGAGTGTGTATTTTGTACCCCGACATTCATCGACAGGGGAAAGAGTGTGTATATTGTACCGACATTCATCTACAGGGGAAAGAGTGTGTATATTGTACCGAAATTCATCAACAGGGGAAAGAGTGTGCATATTGTACTGACATTCATCTACAAGGGAAAGATTGTGTATCCTGTACTGACATTCATCTACAGGGGGAACTGTGTGTATATTGTACCCCGTCATTCATCTACAGGGGAAAGAGTGTGTATATTGTACCCCGACATTCATCTACAGGGGAAAGAGCGTGTATATTGTACCGACATTCATCTACAGGGGAAAGAGCGTGTATATTGTACCGACATTCATCTACAGGGGAAGAGTGTCTATATTGTACCGGCATTCATCTGCAGGGGAAAGAGTGTGTATATTGTTCCCGGATATTCATCTACAGGGGATAGAGTATGTACATCGCACCGAAATTCATCTACAAGTGAAAGAGTGTGTATATTGTACCCCGACATACATTGACAGGGCAAAGAGTGTGTATATCGTATCAACATTCATTTGCAGGGGAAAGATTGTGTATATTGTACCCCGACATTCATCTACAGGGGAAAGAGTGGGTATATTGTACCGACATTCATCTACAGGGGAAAGAGTGTGTATATTGTACGGACATTCATCTGCAGGGGAAAGAGTGTGTACATTCTACCAACATTCATCTACAGGGGAAAGAGAGTGTAGATTGAACTGGTATCACCTATAGGGGAAAGAGTGTGTATATTGTACCGACATTCATCTACAGGAGAAAGATTGTGTATATTGTAACCCAGCATTCATCTACATGAGAAAGAGTGTGTATATTGTACCGACATTCATCAACGGGGGAAAGAGTGTTTATATCGCACCAACATTCATCTACAGGGGAAAGAGTGTGTATATTGTACCGACATTCATCTACAAGGGAAAGAGCGTGTATATTGTACTGACATTCATCGCCAGGGGAAAGAGTGTGTATATTGTATCGACATTCATCTACAGAGGAAAGAGTGTGTATATTGTACCGACATTCATCAAAAGGGGAAAGAGTGTGTGTATTGTACCGACATCCATCTACAGGGGAAAGAGTGTGTACATTGTACCGACATCATCTATAGGGGAAAGAGTGTGTATATTGTACCGACATTCATCGACATGGGAAAGATTGTGTATATTGTACCGACACTTATCTACAGGGGACAGAGTGTGTATATTGTACCAACATTCATCTGCAGGGGTAAGATTGTGTATATTGTACCCCGACATTCATCTACAGGGGAAAGAGTGTGTATATTGGTCCCGGATATTCATCTACAGGGGATAGAGTGTGTCCATCGCACCGACATTCATCTACAGGGGATAGAGTGTGTACATTGTACCGACATTCCTCTACAGGGGAAAGAGTGTGTATATTGTACCCCGACATTCGACAGGGGAAAGAGTGTGTATATTGTAGCGACATTCTTCTACAGGGGAAAGAGTGTGTATATTGTACCCCGACATTCATCTACAGGGGAAAGAGTGTGTATATCGTACCGGCATTCATCTACTGGGAAAAGAGTGTGTATATTGTACCGACATTCATCTACAGGGGAAAGAGTGTGTATATTGTACCCCGACATTCATCTACAGGGGAAAGAGTGTGTATATTCTACCGACATTCATCTACAGGGGAAAGAGTGTGTACATTGTACCGACATTCATCTGCAGGGGAAAGAGTGTGTACATTGTACCGACATTCATCTATAGGGGAAAGAGAGTGTACATTGAACTGGCGTCATCTATAGGGGAAAGATTGTGCATATTGTAACCCGACATTCATCTACAGGAGAAAGAGTGTGTATATTGTACCAACATTCATCTGAAGGGGTAAAATTGTGTATATTGTACCCCGACATTCATCTACAGGGGAAAGAGTGTGTATATTGTTCCCGGATATTAATCTACAGGGGACAGAGTGTGTACATCGCATCGACATTCATCTACAGGAGATAGAGTGTGTACATTGTACCGACATTCCTCTACAGGGGAAAGAGTGTGTATATTGTACCCCGACATTCATCGACAGGGGAAAGAGTGTGGAAATTGTACCGACATTCATCTACAGGGGAAAGAGTGGGTATATTGTACCGACATTCATCTACAGGGGAAAGAGTGTGTATATTGTACCCCGACATTCATCTACAGGGGAAAGAGTGTGTATATCGTACCCCGACATTCATCTACAGGGGAAAGAGTGTGTATATTGTACCGACATTCATCTACAGGGGAAAGAGTGTGTATATTGTACCGACATTCATCTACAGGGGAAAGAGTGTGTATATTGTACCGACATTCATCTACAGGGGAAAGAGTGTGTATATTGTACCGACATTCATCTACAGGGGAAAGAGTGTGTATATTGTACCGACATTCATCTACAGGGGAAAGAGTGTGTATATTGTACCCCGACATTCATCTACAGGGGAAAGAGTGTGTATATCGTACCGACATTCATCTACAGGGGAAAGAGTGTGAATATTGTACCCCGACATTCATCAACAGGGGAAAGAGTGTGTATATCGTACCGACATTCATCTACAGGGGAAAGAGTATGCATATCATACCGACATTCAACTACAGGGGAAAGAGTGTGTATATTGTACCGACATTCTACAGGGGAAGAGTGTGTAATGTACCACACATTATCTACAGGGGAAAGAGTGTGTATATTGTACCGACATTCATCTACAGGGGAAAGAGTGTGTATATTGTACCGACATTCATCTACAGGGGAAAGAGTGTGTATATTGTACCGACATCTACAGGGGAAAGAGTGTGTATATTGTACCGACATTCATCACAGGGGAAAGAGTGTGTATATTGTACCGACATCATCATCCGACATCATCACAGGGGAAAGAGTGTGTATATGTACCCGACATTCATCTCAGGGGAAAGATGTGTATATTGTACCGACATTCATCTAAGGGGAAAGAGTGTGTATATTGTACCGACATTCATCTACAGGGGAAAGAGTGTGTATATTGTACCGACATTCATCTGCAGGGGAAAGAGTGTGTATATTGTACCAACATTCATCTACAGGGGAAAGAGTGTGTATATTGTACCGACATTCATCTACAGGGGAAAGAGTGTGTATATTGTACCGACATTCATCTGGATCTATCAAGGGGAAAGAGTGTGTATATTGTACCGACATTCATCTACAGGGGAAAGAGTGTGTATATTGTACCGACATATCCGACATTCATCTACAGGGGAAAGAGTGTGTATATTGTACCGACATTCATCTACAGGGGAAAGAGTGTGTATATTGTACCCCGACATTCATCTACAGGGGAAAGAGTGTGTATATTGTACCGACATTCATCACAGGGGAAAGAGTGTGTATATTGTACCGACATTCATCTACAGGGGAAAGAGTGTGTATATTGTACCGACATTCATCTACAGGGGAAAGAGTGTGTATATTGTACCGACATTCATCTACAGGGGAAAGAGTGTGTATATTGTACCGACATTCATCTGCAGGGGAAAGAGTGTGTATATTGTACCGACATTCATCTACAGGGGAAAGAGTGTGTATATTGTACCGACATTCATCTACAGGGGAAAGAGTGTGTATATTGTACCCCGACATTCATCTACAGGGGAAAGAGTGTGTATATTGTACCCCGACATTCATCTACAGGGGAAAGAGTGTGTATATCGTACCGACATTCATCAACAGGGGAAAGAGTGTGTATATTGTACCGACATTCATCTACAGGGGAAAGAGTGTGTACATTGTACCGACATTCATCTACAGGGGAAAGAGTGTGTATATTGTACCGACATTCATCTACAGGGGAAAGAGTGTGTATATTGTACCGACATTCATCTACAGGGGAAAGAGTGTGTATATTGTACCGACATTCATCTACAGGGGAAAGAGTGTGTATATTGTATCCCGACATTCATCTACAGGGGAAAGAGTGTGTATATTGTACCCCGACATTCATCTACAGGGGAAAGAGTGTGTATATCGTACCGACATTCATCTACAGGGGAAAGAGTGTGTATATTGTACCGACATTCATCTACAGGGGAAAGAGTGTGTATATTGTACCGACATTCATCTACAGGGGAAAGAGTGTGTATATTGTACCGACATTCATCTACAGGGGAAAGAGTGTGTATATTGTACTGACATTCATCTACAGGGGAAAGAGTGTGTATATTGTACCGACATTCATCTACAGGGGAAAGAGTGTGTATATTGTACCGACATTCATCTACAGGGGAAAGAGTGTGTATATTGTACCCCGACATTCATCTACAGGGGAAAGAGTGTGTATATTGTACCGACATTCATCTACAGGGGAAAGAGTGTGTATATTGTACCAACATTCATCTACAGGGGTAAGATTGTGTATATCGTACCCCGACATTCATCTGCAGGGGAAAGTGTGTGTATATCGTACCGACATTCATCAACAGGGGAAAGAGTGTGTATATCGTACCGACATTCATCTACAGGGGAAAGAGTGTGTATATCGTACCGACATTCATCTACAGGGGATAGAGTGTGTACATTGTACCGACATTCATCTACAGGGGAAAGAGTGTGTATATTGTACCCCGACATTCATCTACAGGGGAAAGAGTGTGTATATCGTACCGACATTCATCAACAGGGGAAAGAGTGTGTATATCGTACCGACATTCATCTACAGGGGAAAGAGTGTGTATATCGTACCGTTATTCATCTACTGGGAAAAAAGTGTGTATATTGTACCGCAACATTCATCTACAGGGGAAAGAGTGTGTATATAGTACCGACATTCATCTACAGGGGAAAGAGTGTGTATATTGTACCGACATTCATCTACAGGGGAAACTGTGTGTATATTGTACCCCGACATTCATCTACAGGGGAAAGAGTGTGTATATCGTAACGACATTCATCTACAGGGGATAGAGTGTGTACATTGTACCGACATTCCTATATAGGGGAAAGAGTGTGTATATTGTACCCCGACATTCATCGACAGGGGAAAGAGTGTGTATATCGTATCAACATTCATCTACAGGGGAAAGATTGTGTATATTGTACCCCGACATTCATCTACAGGGGAAAGAGTGTGTAGATTGTACCAACATTCATCTACAGGGGAAAGAGTGTGTATATTGTACCGACATTCATCTGCAGGGGAAAGAGTGTGTACATTGTACCAACATTCATCTACGGGGAAAGAGAGTGTACATTGAACTGGCGTCATCTATAGGGGAAAGAGTGTGTATATTGTACCGACATTCATCTACATGGGAAAGATTGTGTATATTGTACCGACACTTATCTACAGGGGAACGAGTGTGTATATTGTACCGACATTCATCTACGGGGGAAAGAGTGTGTATATTGTACCCCGACATTCATCTACAGGGGAAAGAGTGTGTATATTGTTCCCCGACATTCATCTACAGGGGAAAGAGTGTGTACATCGCACCGACATTCATCTACAGGGGAAAGAGTGTGTATATTGTACCGACATTCATCTACAGGGGAAAGAGTGTGTATATTGTACCCCGACATTCATCGACAGGGGAAAGAGTGTGTATATTGTACCGACATTCATCTACAGGGGAAAGAGTGTGTATATTGTACCGACATTCATCTACAGGGGAAAGAGTGTGTATATTGTACCGACATTCATCTACAGGGGAAAGAGTGTGTATATTGTACCGACATTCATCTACAGGGGAAAGAGTGTGTATATTGTACCCACATTCATCTACAGGGGAAAGAGTGTGTATATTGTACCGACATTCATCTCAGGGGAAAGAGTGTGTATATTGTACCGACATTCATCTACAGGGGAAAGAGTGTGTATATTGTACCGACATTCATCTACAGGGGAAAGAGTGTGTATATTGTACCGACATTCATCTACAGGGGAAAGAGTGTGTATATTGTACCCCGACATTCATCTACAGGGGAAAGAGTGTGTATATTGTACCGACATCATCTATAGGGGAAAGAGTGTGTATATTGTACCGACATTCATCTACAGGGGAAAGAGTGTGTATATTGTACCCCGACATTTATCTACAGGGGAAAGAGTGTGTATATTGTACCAACATTCATCTACAGGGGAAAGATTGTGTATATTGTACCCCGACATTCATCTACAGGGGAAAGAGTGTGTATATTGTACCGACATTCATCTGCAGGGGAAAGAGTGTGTACATTGTACCAACATTCATCTACAGGGGAAAGAGTGTGTACATTGTACTGCGAATTCATCTACAGGGGAAAGAGTGTGTATATTGTACCGACATTCATCTACAGGGGAAAGAGTGTGTATATTGTACCGACATTCATCTACAGGGGAAAGAGTGTGTATATTGTACCGACATTCATCTACAGGGGAAAGAGTGTGTATATTGTACCCCGACATTCATCTACAGGGGAAAGAGTGTGTATATTGTACCGACATTCATCAACGGGGGAAAGAGTGTGTATATTGCACCAACATTCATCTACAGGGGAAAGAGTGTGTATATTGTACCGACATTCATCTACAGGGGAAAGAGTGTGTATATTGTACCGACATTCATCTACAGGGGAAAGAGTGTGTATATTGTACCGACATTCATCTACAGGGGAAAGAGTGTGTATATTGTACCGACATTCATCTACAGGGGAAAGAGTGTGTATATTGTACCGACATTCATCTACAGGGGAAAGAGTGTGTATATTGTACCGACATTCATCTACAGGGGAAAGAGTGTGTATATTGTACCAACATTCATCTACAGGGGTAAGATTGTGTATATTGTACCCCGACATTCATCTATAGGGGAAAGAGTGTGTATATTGTTCCGGATATTCATCTACAGGGGATAGAGTGTGTACATTGTACCGACATTCATCTACAGGGGAAAGAGTGTGTACATTGTACCGACGTTCATCTACAGCGGAAGGATTGTGTATATTGTACACCGACATTCATCTACAGGGGAAAGAGTGTGTATATTCTACCGACATTCATCTACAGGGGAAAGAGTGTGTATATTGTACCGACATTCATCTACAGGGGAAAGAGTGTGTATATTGTACCCCGACATTCATCTACAGGGGAAAGAGTGTGTATATTGTACCCCGACATTCATCTACAGGGGAAAGAGTGTGCATATCGTACCGACATTCATCAACAGGGGAAAGAGTGTGTATACTGTACCGACATTCATCTACAGGGGAAACTGTGTGTATATTGTACCCCGACATTCATCTACAGGGGAAAGAGTGTGTATATTGTACCGACATTCATCTACAGGGGAAAGAGTGTGTATATTGTACCCATCTACATTCCGACATCTACAGGGGAAAGAGTGTGTATATTGTACCGACATTCATCTACAGGGGAAAGATTGTGTATATTGTACCGACATTCATCTACAGGGGAAAGAGTGTGTATATTGTACCGACATTCATCTACAGGGGAAAGAGTGTGTATATTGTACCGACATTCATCTACAGGGGAAAGATGTGTATATTGTACCCGACATTCATCTACAGGGGAAAGAGTGTGTATATCGCACCAACATTCATCTACAGGGGAAAGAGTGTGTATATTGTACCGACATTCATCTACAGGGGAAAGAGTGTGTATATTGTACCGACATTCATCTGCAGGGGAAAGAGTGTGTATATTGTACCAACATTCATCTACAGGGGAAAGAGTGTGTATATCGTACCGACATTTATCTACAGGGGAAAGAGTGTGTATATTGTACCGACATTCATCTACATGGGAAAGATTGTGTATATTGTACCCCGACATTCATCTACAGGGGAAAGAGTGTGTATATCGTACCGACATTCATCTACAGGGGAAAGAGTGTGTATATTGTACCCGACATTCATCTACAGGGGAAAGAGTGTGTATATTGTACCGACATTCATCTACAGGGGAAAGAGTGTGTATATTCGTACCGACATTCATCTACAGGGGAAAGAGTGTGTATATCGTACCGACATTCATCTACAGGGGAAAGAGTGTGTATATTGTACCGACATTCATCTACAGGGGAAAGAGTGTGTATATTGTACCGACATTCATCTACAGGGGAAAGAGTGTGTATATTGTACCGACATTCATCTAGAGGGGAAAGAGTGTGTATATCGTACCGACATTCATCTAGAGGGGAAAGATTGTGTATATTGTACCCCAACATACATCTACAGGGGAAAGAGTGTGTATATTGTACCGACATTCATCTACAGGGGAAAGAGTGTGTATATTGTACCGACATTCATCTACAGGGGAAAGAGTGTGTATATTGTACCGACATTCATCTACAGGGGAAAGAGTGTGTATATTGTACCCCGACATTCATCTAGAGGGGAAAGAGTGTGTATATTGTACCGACATTCATCAACAGGGGAAAGAGTGTGTATACTGTACCGACATTCATCTACAGGGGAAAGAGTGTGTATATTGTACCCCGACATTCATCTACAGGGGAAAGAGTGTGTATATTGTACCGACATTCATCTACAGGGGAAAGAGTGTGTATATTGTACCCCGACATTCATCTACAGGGGAAAGAGTGTGTATATTGTACCCCGACATTCATCTACAGGGGAAAGAGTGTGTATATTGTACCCCAACATTCATCTACAGGGGAAAGAGTGTGTATATCGTACCGACATTCATCTACAGGGGAAACTGTGTGTATATTGTACCCCGACATTCATCTACAGGGGAAAGAGTGTGTATATTGTACCGGCATTCATCTACTGGGAAAAGAGTGTGTATATTGTACCCCGACATTCATCTACAGGGGAAAGAGTGTGTATATAGTACCGACATTCATCTACAGGGGAAACTGTGTGTATATTGTACCCCGACATTCATCTACAGGGGAAAGAGTGTGTATATTGTACCGACATTCATCTACAGGGGAAAGAGAGTGTACATTGTACCGACATCATCTATCGGAGAAAGTTTGTGTATATAGTACCGACACTTATCTACAGGGGAAAGAGTGTGTATATCGCATCAACATTCATCTACAGGGGAAAGATTGTGTATATTGTACCCCGACATTCATCTACAGGGGAAAGAGTGTGTATATTGTACCGACATTGATCTGCAGGGGAAAGAGTGTGTACATTGTACCAACATTCATCTACGGGGAAAGAGAGTGTACATTGAACTGGCGTCATCTACTGGGAAAAGAGTGTGTATATTGTACCCCGACATTCATCTACAGGGGAAATAGTGTGTATATAGTACCGACATTCATCTACAGGGGAAAGAGTGTGTATATTGTACCCCGACATTCATCTACAGGGGAAAGAGTGTGTACATTGTACCGACATTCATCTACAGGGGAAAGAGAGTGTACATTGTACCGACATCATCTATCGGAGAAAGATTGTGTATATTGTACCGACACTTATCTACAGGGGAAAGAGTGTGTATATTGTACCAACATCATCTACAGGGGTAAGATTGTGTATATTGTACCCCGACATTCATCTATAGGGGACAGAGTGTGTATATTGTTTCCGGATATTCATCTACAGGGGATAGAGTGTGTACATCGCACCGACATTCATCTACAGGGGATAGAGTGTGTACATTGTACCGACATTCCTCTACAGGGGAAAGAGTGTGTATATTGTACCCCGACATTCATCGACAGGGGAAAGAGTGTGTATATTGTACCGACATTCATCTACAGGGGAAAGAGTGTGTATATCGTACCGGCATTCATCTACGGGGAAACTGTGTGTATATTGTACCCCGACATTCATCTACAGGGGAAAGAGTGTGTATATTGTACCCCGACATTCATCTACAGGGGAAAGAGTGTGTATATTGTACCCTGACATTCATCTACAGGGGAAAGAGTGTGTATATAGTACCGACATTCATCTACAGGGGAAACTGTGTGTATATTGTACCCCGACATTCATCTACAGGGGAAAGAGTGTGTATATTGTACCAAAATTCATCTACTGGGAAAAGAGTGTGTATATTGTACCCCGACATTCATCTACAGGGGAAATAGTGTGTATATAGTACCGACATTCATCTACAGGGGAAACTGTGTGTATATTGTACCCCGACATTCATCTACAGGGGAAAGAGTGTGTACATTGTACCGACATTCATCTACAGGGGAAAGAGAGTGTACATTGTACCGACATCATCTATCGGAGAAAGTTTGTGTATATAGTACCGACACTTATCTACAGGGGAAAGAGTGTGTATATTGTACCAACATTCATCTACAGGGGAAAGATTGTGTATATTGTACCCCAACATTCATCTACAGGGGAAAGAGTGTGTATATTGTACCGAAATTCATCAACATGGGAAAGAGTGTGCATATTGTACTGACATTTATCTACAAGGAAAGATTGTGTATACTGTGCCGACATTCATGTACAGGGGAAACTGTGTGTATATTGTACCCCGTCATTCATCTACAGGGGAAAGAGTGTGTATATTGTACCCCGACATTCATCTACAGGGGAAAGAGTGTCTATATTGTACCGACATTCATCTACAGGGGAAATAGTGTGTATATTGTTCCCGGATATTCGTCTGCAGGGGATAGAGTGTGTACATCGCACCGACATTTATCTACAGGGGATAGAGTGTGTATATTGTACCGACATTCCTCTACAGGGGAAAGATTGTGTATATTGTACCCCGACATTCATCTACAGGGGAAAGAGTGTGTATATTGTACCGACATTCATCTGCAGGGGAAACTGTGTGTATATTGCACCGACATTCATCAACAGGGGAAAGAGTGTGTATATCATACCGACATTCATCTACAGGAAAAAGAGTGTGTATATTGTACCGACATTCATCTACCGGGGAAAGAGTGTGTATATTGTACCGACATTCATCTACAGGGGAAAGAGTGTGTATATTTACCGACATTCATCTACAGCGGAAAGAGTGTGTATATTGTACCGACATTCATATACAGGGGCAAGTATAAATGTATTAAAAACTACATGAATAGACAAAGTCTGAGAAAAGAAACATCGTGCAAAAGAAGAAAATAAATGATTAAGTAATACTGATACCCCGAGTTGTAAGAAGTCTGCAGGTCAGTCGAATCAGGTCCGGGTGGTGGTGAGTGAAGCTCCCCATGGCAGTTGGTTGGGGAGTAATAACTGTTCCTGAATCTGGTGGTGTGGACCTGAATCCCCTCTACCTGCAGCCCCCTGTAGTAGTACCTCCAGAGCATGGCATGGATGGCTATAAGACCGGAACAGAATTAGACCATTCGGTGGGTTGAGTCAGGCAACCATTCCATCAGGGCTGATTTACTTATAGACAATAGACAATAGGTGCAGGAGGAGGCCATTCGGCCCTTCGAGCCAGCACTGCCATTTACTGTGATCATTGCTGATCATCCACAATCAGTATCCAGTTCCTGCCTTATCCCCATAACCTTTGAATCCACTATCTTTAAGAGCTCTATCCATCCCTTTCTTGAAAGCATCCAGAGACTTGGCCTCCACAGCCTTCTGGGGCAGAGCATTCCATACATCCACCACTCTCTGGGTGAAAAAGTTTTTCCTCAACTCTGTTCTTAATGGCCTACCCCTTATTTTTAAACTGTGGCCTCTGGTTCTGGACTCACCCATCAGCGGGAACATGCTTCCTGCCTCCAGCGTGTCCAATCCTTTATATGTTATATGTTTCAATCAGATCCCCTCTCATCCTTCTAAATTCCACAGTATACAAGCCCAGTCGCTCCAATCTTTTGACATATGACAGTCCTGCCAGCCCGGAAATTAACCTTGTGAACCTACGCTGCACTCCCTCAATAGCAAGAATGTCCTTCTTCAAATTTGGAGACCAAAACTGCACACGGTACTCCAGGTGTGGTCTCACCAGGGCCCTGTACAGCTGCAGAAGGACCTCTTTGCTCTTGTACTCAATTCCCCTTGTTATGAAGGCCAGCATGTCATTAGCTTTCTTCACAACCTGCTATACTTGCATGCTTGCTTTCAGTGACTGATGTACAAGAACACCTAGATCTCGTTGTGCTTCCCCTTTTCCTAACTTGACTCCATTTAGATAATAATCTGCCTTCCCATTCTTACCACCAAAGTGGATAACCTCACATTTATCCACATTAAACTGCATCTGCCCACTCACCCAGCCTGTCCAAGTCACCCTGCATTCTCATAACTTTCCCTCTCAACCCCACTATCCTGTCTTCCCCCCACAAACCTTTGACACCCTGACTAATCAAGAACCTATGAACCTCCGCTTTAAGTATTCCCAATGCGTTGGTCTCCACAGCCATCTGTGACAATGAATTCCACAGATTCACCACCCAGACTTTGGCCTGTTGTATCATCTGCCTCCAAGTACCCTGAAAAGCTATCCCTAACAATAGACCTCAACATCTTACTCAGCACTGAAGTCTGGTTAACTGGCCAATATTTTGCTGTCTTTTGCCTCCCCTCTTAAAGAGAGGAGTGATACTTGCAAATTTCCAGTCCTC
This sequence comes from Mobula hypostoma, assembly GCF_963921235.1. Classification (NCBI taxonomy): domain Eukaryota; kingdom Metazoa; phylum Chordata; class Chondrichthyes; order Myliobatiformes; family Myliobatidae; genus Mobula; species Mobula hypostoma. The sequence goes on along the minus strand of NC_086106.1, from coordinate 17,680,382 downwards.
TGGAACCATTCCAGAATCTTGAAAGACCATTACTAATGTGTCCACAATCTCTTCAACCACTCCTTTCAGAACCCTGGGGTGTAGCCGCCTGGTCCAGGTAATTTATCTACCTTCAGACCTTTCGGCTTCCTTAGCACCTTCTCCCTAGTAATGATAATTACTCTCACTTCTGCCCCCAACACTCTTGAATTTCTGGCTTTATGGAAATGTTCTCGACAATGAAGACTGCACAAAATATTTCAAGAGTTTGCAGTTTCTTTGTCCACCTCGCCCCACCCCATCACTACCTCTCCAGTGTCATTTTCCGGTGGTCTGATAACCACTCTCAACCCTCTCTTACTCTTTATGTGTCTGACAAAACTTTTCGTATCCTCTTTGATATTATTGGCGAGGCTTTCTTCATATTTCATCTTTTCTCATCTTGTTGCTTTCTTAGTTTCCTTCTGTTGGTTTTGAAAATCTTCCCAAACCTGCAGCTTCACACTAATTTTTACAATATAATAAGCCCTCTCTTTTGCTTCTATGCTATCCTTGACTTCCCTTGTCAGACACAGTTGCCTCACCCTCCCATTGATTGGAATACTTGTTCTTCTTTGGGATGTATCTATCCTCTTCCTTCTGAATTCCTCCCAGAAACTCCAGCCCGTGCTGCTATGCCATCGTCCTAGTGTGCCCTTCCATAAGGCATAGAAGAATTAGGCCATTCGGCCCATTGAGTCTGTTCCACCATTTCACTATGGTTGATATATTATCCCTCCTAACCCCATTCTGTTGCCTTCTCCACGTAACCTTTGAAACCCTGATTAATCATGAACCTATCAACCTCCCCTCAAATATACCCAATGACTTGGCCTCCACTGCTGTCTGTGGCAATGAATTCCATAGATTTATCACACTCTGACTAAAGAACTCTTTCCTCCTCTCTGTCATAAATCCTTCCATTCTAAGGCTGTGCCCCCTGATGCTAGACTCCCCATCTATAGGCAGCATCCTCTCCACATCCACTCTATCAAGGCCTTTCAATATTCGACAAGTTTTAGTGAGATCCCCCCTCATTCTTCTAAACTCCAGTGAGTACAGGTCCAGAGCCATCAAACACTCCTCATACGATAACTTTTTCATTTCTGGAATCATTCTCGTAAACTTCCTCTGGACCCTTTCCAATGTCAGCACATCTTTTCTTAGATAAGGGGCCCAAAACAGCTCACAAGACCCCAAGTGCAGCCTGACTAATGTCTTATAAGGCTCAGTATCATATCTTTGCTCTCATATTTCAGTCCTCCCGAAATGAATGCTAACATTGCATCTGACTTCCTCACCCCGACTCAACCTGCAAATTAATCTTCAGGGAATCCTGCATGAGAACTCCCACGTCCTTTTGAACCTTAGATTTTTGAATATTATGCCAATTCAAAAATAAAGCGGGAGGAGAAGATGGCCGCACGACGCAGCGCACACAGCTCTCCGGTGAAATGATATCGTATTTGTAAGTAGGATGCCGTGCACAATTCTGATTTGATGGAGACAGACATGAGAAGCACGGAGGAACATCTGCAGAAATTTCTGAAATGCTCGGTTCGCTGTCGCTGCTACTGTGCGATCGAGAATCTCCGGAGGGAAGGCCCCAAAATCTCCGGCTTTGCCTGCTGTTGGCGACCGAGGCTGAGGTCGAATCTTTCGGACAGAGATGGTGCTCGGCACTCGGTGTCGGAGGCTCGAAGTTTTCAGACGACTCAGAGTCAGACTGTGGTCGGGCATAGTAGGGAGTGTTTTCTTCCTTCTCCCGTCTGCATGAGATGTGGGACTTTCGAGAGACTTTGAACTTCTTTACTGTGTCATGGTCTGTTCTTCATCATGTTATGGTATTGTTGCACTGTTGTAACTACGTTATAATTATGTGGTTTTGTCAGTTTTTTCGGTTTTAGTCTGTCCTGTGTTTTGTGATATCACACCAGAGGAATATTGTATCATTTCTTAATGCATGCATTACTAAATGACAATAAAAGAGGACTGCGTGTCCTCATAATCTAATCTAATCTAATTTAGAAAGCAGTCCACACCAATTTTTGCTTCTGCGTTCCCTAACCTATATTCCATCTGGTATTTCTTTGCCCATTCCCCTAACCTTCTGCAGACACCTTGCTTCCTCAACATTACCTGCCCTTCCAGCTAACTTTGTATCATCCGCAAACTTGGGTCACAAAGTCATCAATTCTTTCATCCAGATCACTGGCATACTGTATAATGTGAAAAGAATCTTGAAATATCATTGCTAATGCCTCCACAATCTCTTCGGCCACCTCTTTCAGAACGCTGGGCGCACACCATCTGGTCCAGGTGACTTATCTACCTTCAGACCTTTCAGATTCTCCTTAGTAAAAACAACTCTGCTCCCTGCCACTCAAAGTTCTGGCATACTGGTGGTGCCTTCCACTGTGAAGACGGATGCAAAATACAAACTTCGTAAGTATTTCTCTGCTCCCCCATTACCACCTCTCCAGCATCATTTTCCAGTGGTCCGATATTTACTCGTCTATTTTTATATATCTGAAAAATATTTTTGTATCCTCTTTGATATTATTGGCTAGCTTACCTTCATATTTATTCTCTTCTCTCTTTGTGGCTTTTTTATTTGCCTTCTGTTGGCTTTTAAAAGCGTCCCAATCCTCTACTGTCAGCGAAGTTTACTATCGCTGATTAGACTTTAAGCAAACACACAGACCCCTTGTATTTGACTTAATTACTTTATTATGTGATCAGGAGACCCGCTAAGAGACTCAGCTAAAGCAAGCACAGGCATGTCTTTTATATGTAAAATACGTGTTCAGCAGTTTTTAGGGGTCATGATTTCCTGCTTAGACCTTATCTACAAGCTTCTGGGTATTTCCATACGTAACATGGGGTCCCCCACATGCACAATCAGATCCCCATTAATTAGAAGAAACCAAGCCGTTAGTCACGTAGACTTGAAGGCTAAGGGGTTCTCCTTACTCACAACATCCGTGTGTTATCAGTTCTTCATTTCTAACAGGACTTATTGCTAATTAATACAAGTAGACAGACCCCCATTGGCTTCTTACCCTGCTATTCTCATGATTTTGTTAATGCTTAATTCTCAGGCTTAAGTTTCTTCCATATCTACCTTCCCACTAATTTTTGCTAAATTATATGCTCCCTCTTTCCCTTTTATGCCGTCTTTTAACTTTCATTGTCAGCCACGGTTGCCTCATCCTCTCTTTGGAATACTATACCTTTGGGATGATCTTTCCTGCACCTTCAGAATTTCCCCCCAAAACACCAACCATTGCTGCTCTGCCATCATCCCTGCTAGTGTTCCCTTCCAATGAACTTTGGTCAGCTCCTCTCCCATGCCTCTTAATTCCCTTTACTCTACTGTAATGCTGGTACATCTGACTTTAGCTTCTCCCTCTCAAACTGCAGGGTGAATACTATCTTATTATGATCTCTGCCTCCCTCCTAAGGGTTCCTTTACCTTAAGCTCACTAATCAAATCTAGGTTCAAAGTTCAAAGTAAATTTATTATCAAAGTACCATATAAAACACTCTGATTCATTTTCCTGTGGGCATACTCAATAAATCCAATAACTGTAACAAAATCAATGAAAGACCACACCAACAAGGTGGATAACCACTGTGCAAAAGACAACAATCTGTACAAATACAAAATAAAAGAAAAAAAATAATAATAAACAAGCACTTATTTAATAGATATACCCATTCCAAACGCACATAATATTCAAAATTCAATAAGTGAAAACCACCAGAAATATGTTGAATTAAAAGAGGAAATTGAAAGACTATGGAACATGAACAGGGTTTACTTTGTCCAAATAGTAATATCTACAACTTGTACAAACCCAAAGTCACGACACAAAGTATTAAACAATTAGGCCTACACAACAATATTTAAGTAAGACTTCAGAAAGCCACAATACTAAACACCACTAGAATAGTCTTAAAGATCCTAGCAACTGAGAAGTTAGCGTGCTTAGGTTATACCAGTCTGAGCTGAGAAAAAATAAAAACAACAATTCATAATTACCAAAACTTGTAATAACTGTTAATATTCTCAACAATATTCTATTACCTCAATATTCAGGAAAACATGAAACATTCGAAGAACTACACACAATACCATACTGCGCAGCATTAATGGCAATGCAATGCAATGGCTCCATAATAGAGACACTCATAATAGAACCCCAAAACTCAGTAATGAAATGAGAACACCAAAATGGCAGGAGAGATTAAGAAACAAAATTGAAACCTTAAGAGCAGAAATAGCCCACCTAATGGGGTATAAAATGCATAACCCAAGCAAGAAAGTTAAGAGAGAAGCTAAGGAAATAGTAACCAAATATAAGGTCCATATAAGATACAATCAATCCAGCAAATCAGTTCAGAAACAGTGAAAAAGGTTTATATAGGACATTGAAACTAAATTCGACATACCAAAATGTCACCAACCCCAATAGAGAATTACTAACAAACACAGAGATAATGAACTTTTGGTCTAATCTCTGCTCACACAGGATGACACACGACCAAAAAGCAAGCTGGATTAGGGAGGGAAAAGAGTGTACTCACACAATTGAAGAAATGCAAACGCCTGAAGTTACAATGGATATGCAGAAAGAGGTTATAAGAAATACCCACAACTGGAAAAGTACCAGCAGTGATAATATTCATAATTACTGGTATGAAAAATTTACTCACCTTCATCTGTACCTATCAATACATATCAATAAATTTCTTTAAAATCCTGAAAAAGTGCCAGAATTTATGTTTTTCCTTATGTCATATCTCTCTCCTAAAGGACAGATCACAAATGACCCATCAAAATATCGTTCTATTACTTGTTTACAAATTATATATAAAATTGTGACGTCATGAATCTTGCAACCAATCGCCACTCACTGAGATAACCACAATATACTGACAGAAGATCAGAAAGGATGGCATAAGGGTATGAAAGGATGCAAAGAACAACTGACAATAGATTTCATAATTCTATACCAAGCCCGATGGAAATCTTTCATGTTGCAATACTAACTAGAAAAGCATTTGATTCTGTCCCACACTCATGGTTAATGTATATCAACTACACACAATACTTGCGAAATTCCTACAACATTTGATGAAGCACTAGCATACTATAATCATTCTAACCATCAACAACCAAAAAAAGAACAAACACCGTTACCAAAATAAACCGAGGCATTTTCCAGGGCAATTCTCCAAGCCCGCTGTGGTTTTGACTAACTTTAAACCTGCTCTCTAATTTACTGATTTGGACAAAAACAGGGTATCAAATAAGAAAATGAATTATACCTTGACACACATGGACAATTTTAAATTGTACACTCCATCATCAGTAAAGCTAAAACAATTAATTCACATAGTAGAACTATTTTCTAAATATATAAACATGAACTTTGGACTGGACAAGTGCAGAACATTAAACTTAAAGAAAGGTGCAATGGAGCTAATAGAATACAAACCAGGGCAGCAGGCTACAACACAACCAATGGATGAATGGGAGACATACCTGGGATATCAACAAGCAAAGAAAATAGATCACAGTGCGATAAAAGGAAAACTTTTGACAGAATTTACTTCAAGGCTTCAGAAAATCAGCCAAACAGAGCTCAACAGTAAAAATATAACAAAGGCAAATTAACACTTTTGCTGTTCCCATGGTAACGTATTCTTTTGGCATAATATTTTGCTCTGAAATCAATCTGGAAAACTTACAAAGAAAAATAAGAACTGAAATAACAAATTTTAGAAATCACCGTGTACACTCAAGCACACTTAGATTCACACTACCATAGGCAGGAGGAGGAAGAGGAATAACAGACATTACTATTTACACAACAGTCAGATAAAACCTCAGGATATATTTTCATCAATGAAAACAGGATTCAGCACTCCACATGAGCACATGTAATTCTGCTAACTAGTACACACCACTAAACTTAAGTGAAAGCACAACCCTCCATAGAAGGTAGCCCCATGATCTGAGCAGACTAGATGTTGATGAGGAAGCGACGAATGACCGACACAGAGTTGGAAACCTCTTCCCACAAACGGAAGGGCTCCTTGTGGCAATACTGGATCAGATGACTAACTCAAAAAATATCAAAATACATAATAAAAGACCAACAAATTCAAGATGATAAATGCAGAAAATGCCAAGAGAAACCAGAAACAATCCAACACATTGCAGGATCCTGTAGCAGTTTAACTCAATCTGATTACTTACACAGGCACAATCAAGTGGCAAACATCATTCAACAAAATCCTGCTTTAAAATACAAACTCATAAAAGAAACCATACCATACTATAAATACAAGCCTGGTCTTGTTTAAGCATCAGAGTTCTACAAATTATATTATGACCGATCCATTATTACTGATAGGATAATCCATAATAATACAGAATAAACAAGCAAGAAGAACTTACTCACTAGATACAGCTAATCCAAACACACCTAACATACAGAACTCAGTCAGTGAAAAACACCAGAAATACAACTGGTACTATCCCAAAGTCACTACGCAATAGCATTAAGTAATTAAGCCCACACAGTAATATTTATGTAAATCTCCAGAAAGGCACAATACTAAACACCACAAGAATAGCCCAAAAGTTCCTAGCAATTGAGAAATGAATGTGCTTGGTTGTGCCTGTACCTCAGATTTTACCAGCTAGCGCTGAGAAAAAATATTAAGATCATCAAATGAAGAGTCCTTGAAAGTGAGTCCATAGGTTGTGGGAACATTCAATGATGGGCCAAGTGAAGTTGAGTGAAGTTATCCCCCGTGGTTCAGGAGCCTGATGGTTGAAGGGTAATAAGAGTTCTTGAACCTGGTGGTGTGCGTCCTGATGCTCTCGTACCTTCTCCCTGAAGAAAGCAGCAAGAAGAGTGCATGACCTGGGTGGTGGGGGTCCTTGATGATAGATGCTGCTTTCCTGTGACAACGCTCCATGTGGGTGTGCTCAATGGTGGGGAAGGCTTTACCTGCGATGGGTTGGGCTATATGCACTTCTTTTTGCAGAGGAGAGAACTGGTGTTTCCATACCAGGCTGTGATGTAGCCATTCAAAATACACTCCACCACACATCTACAGAACTTTGTCAAAGTTTTAGGTGTCATCTTCGCAAACTTCTAAGGAAGTAGAGGTGATGCCGTACTTTCTTTGTAATTGTACCTACGAGCTCAGCTCAGGACAGGTCCTCCAAGATAATAACCCCAAGGAATGAGGATTGATAAGGACTGCCTCATAGATCTCCATTTTCCTCCTCCTGAAGTTAATAATCGGCTCCTTGGTCTTGACGACATTGAGAAAAAGGTTGTTGTTATGACACTACTCAGCCAGATTTTCAATCTCCCTCCTATATGCTGATTTGTTACCAGCTTAGATTCGGCCTACAACAGTTGTCAGTGAACTTAAATAAAACTAATTTAGTAACACAGACATAAGTGTAAAGGGGGTCGAGCAGGGGGCTAAGCACACAGCCCTGTGGTGCACCCATGCTGACAGAGATCGTCGAGGAGATGTTGTTGCCAACCCGAACATCCTGGGCTCTGCATGTGAGGAAATCAAGGATCCAATTGCACAAGGAGGTAATGAAGCCAAAGTCTTGAAGTTTATTGATTAGTTTTGAGAAAACAATAGTATTGAATGGTTCTTTACATAACACCCGATCCAGAATTATCATTTCCCTAGTGGACTCAACCACCAGCTGTTCTAAAAAGCCATCCCATAGGCATTCTACAATTTCTTTCTCAGCATCAACCTGATTTCCCAATCTACCTGCATATTGAAATCCCCCCCATGATGATCAGAACACTGCCCTTGCTATCTTCCATTGCAATTTGTAGCCCACATCCTGGCCGCTGTCCTATCAGGGTCTTTTTACCCTTGCAGTTTCTTGACTCTACCCACAAGGATTCTACATCTTCCGATTCTATGTCACCTTTTTATAATGATTTAACTTTTTTTTAACCAACAGAGCCACTCCACCCCCTCTGCCTACCTGCCTGTCCTTTCAATACCATGTGTATCCTTGGATGTTAAACTCCCAACTATTATCATCTTCCAGCCATGACTCAGCAATGCCCACAACATCACAGCTGCCCATCTCTAACTGTGCTTCAACATCATCTACCTTATTCCATATACTGTGTGTATTCAGAAATATCACCTTCAATCTTGTAATCATCACCCTTTTCGATCACTCTAACTCAATGGTCCCCGACCACCGGGCCACAAAGCATGAGCTGCTGGGCCATGAGGAACGATATGAAACGATATGAGTCAGCTGCACTTTCCTCATTCCCTGTCATGCACTATTGAACTTGAACACCCTCACCCCATCGGCCGGTCCGCAAGAATATCGTCAATATTAAAACAGTCCGCGGTGCGACAAAGGTTGGGGACCCCGTTTTAACTCACCCCACTGACTGCAATTTTGTCCTATCATCTGCCTGTCCTTTCCTCTCAGCCTCACTACACACCAAGTGCCCCATCCTCAGCCCTATCACTCCAGTCCCCATCTCTCCCTGTCAAATTAGTTTAAACCCTCCCCAACAGCTCCAGCAAACCCACCCACAATACTGGTCCCTCCTGGGTTCAGGTGTAACATGTCCTTTTTGTGCAGGTCTTACTTTCCCCAGAAGTGGTCCCAATGATCCAGAAATCCAAAACCCTGCCCCTTGCACCAATTCCTCAGCCACACATTCATCTGCCAAATTATCCTCTTCTTACCCTCACCGACACATGGCACAGGCAGCAATCCAGAGATTACTACCCTGGAGGTCCTGCTTTTCAGCTTTCTGCCGAACCCTCTACAATCTCTCTTCAGGACTCCCTCCTTTTTCCAACCTATGTTGTTGGTACCAACTTCCTGCAACTTAGAGGTGACTACCACACTGTAGCTCCTATCTATCACCTCCTCATTTTCCCATGTGAGCCGAAAGTCATCCAGCTGCAGCTCCAGTTCCTTAACATGGCCCCTCAGGGGCTATAGCTCGGTGCACTTCATCCAAATGTAGTTATCAAGGAGATAGGAGGTCTCCCAAATTCCCCACATCTCGCCCCAAAACCAGACCACTACTTCCAGACCTATTCACAGTGCACAAGCTCTGTACTAACAGAAAACAAAATACTAGAAACTTATCTACTTACTCAGAACCGCTGGCCGTGCTTGCCTAAGCCTGTTGAGGTCATCCAAAGCCTGACTAGTCTAACACCAGCCCATTCCAATAATGGCCATGCTGCCTACACCTCCCTTCTCTTTATTGGCCCTGCGCTGATTGCAGCCGGCCGAAAGCACTGGAGTTCTTTTTAAACCTCGTTCTGCGTCACCAATGAACGATTTCTCATGCTGATTGCAGCCTGCTGAAATCAACTTTGGCCAGCTCCTCTCTCATGCCTCTGTAGCCCACTGCAATACCAATACATCTGATTTTAGCTTCTCCTTCTCAAATTGCAGAGTGAATTCTATCATATTATGATCACCTCACCTAATGGTTCCTTTACCCTAAGCTCCCTAATCAAATTTGGTTCATTACCCAACACACAATCCAGAGTTATTTTTTCCCTTAGTGGGCTCAACCACAAGCTGCTCTAAAAAGCCATCTCACAGGCATTCTACAAATTCCTTCTCCTCCAATCCAGCAGCAAGCAACCTGATTGCCCCAATCTACCTGCATATTAAAACCCCATAACGATCACAACACTGCCCTTTTTACATGCTGTTTCTATCCCCCGCTGTAATTTGTAGCCCACAACCTGGCTACTGTCCAGAGGCCTGTATTTAACTCCCATCAGGGTCTTTTACCATTTCAGTTTCTAAACTCTACCCATAAAGATTCTACACCTTCTGATCCTAATTCACCTCATTCTCAGGATTTGATTTAATTTTTTACCCCTGCCTAGCTGCCTGTCCTTTCAATACAATGGACGCTAAGTCCCCGTGGTACCACTGTAGCATAGTGGTTAGCATGGCGTTATTACAGCTGGGGAGCTTCTGAATTTCGGAATTTAAATCTGGCGCCATATATAAGGAGTTTTTAACATTCTCCCGGTGACTGCGTGGGTTTCCTCCAATTACACACCGGTCAGGAGGATAACTGGTCATTGTAAACTGTCCTGTGGTTAGCCCAGGTTAAGTAGGTGGGTGGCTGGGCACCTCGGTTCATTGTCCCGTACTGCATTTTCAAATGCGTAGATAGACAGACACAAGAAAAACTGCATTGGCCGGAAATCCAAAGCAACACACGCACAATGCTGGGGGAACTCAGCAGGTCAGGCAGCATCCATAGAAAAGATACAAAGATTCAAAAAACTTTATTGTCATTCTAACCATACATCAGCTCTGCAGGGCAGAATGAGACAGCGTTTCTCAGGGGCAGTGCAATCATAACATAACAAACGCAACACTAAATAATAAACACAATAATAAATAGTAAAACACAACGGCCACATGTCAGTTAAATCAGTTATCAGTGTCTAGTGCAAGTTAAAAGTGTCCAAAGCAGAGTCAGGTAGGGCAGCTATTAGCAGTCTGACTGCCTGTGGGAAGAAGCTGTTTAGTAGCCTTGTGGTTTTAGTTCTGATGCTCCTGTAACGTTTGCCTGATGGCAGAAGAACAAACAGTTCATGGAGAGGGTGTGAGGGGTCTTTAATGATGTACCGTGTCTTCTGGAGGCATCGACTCTTGGACAGAAGGTCGGGAGACCCCAATAACCTTCTCTGCTCCCCTAACCACCCTCTGCAAGGCTTTTTTGTCGACAGCACTGCAGCTGTAGTACCAGGTTGTGATGCAAAAGGTCAGCACACTCTCAATCACGCCTCTGTAGAATGTAGTTAAGATGTTAGTGGGGAGTGATGCTTGTCTAAGCTTCCTCAGAAAGTGCAATCTCTGCTGGGCCCGTTTCACAATCCCAGTGGTGTTCTTGGACCAGGTGAGATTGTCCGAGATCTGCACCCCAAGGAACTTGATGTTTTCCACTCTCTCCACTGTGGAGCCGCTGATGCTGAGGGGTGTGTGCTCAGGCTGAGACTGTCTGAAATCGATGATCATCTCCTTGGTTTTGGTGACATTAAGCATCAAGTTGTCATCCCTGCACCAGCTCTCTAGGTGTTTGACCTCCTCCCTGTACATAGTTTCATCATTTTTGCTGATGAGCCCCACCACTGTGGTATCGTCTGCAAATTTAATGATCAGAAAAGAGTACAACAGTCGACATTTCGGACCGAGGCTCTCCTTCGGGGTCCGGATAAAGGGTCTCGACCTGGAACATCAGCTGTTGCTCTTTTCCAGACAGACAGACAAATGAGTGATTGAATAAACAAACACTCAGATAAATAAACAGGCTCTTTGACGATGGATACTGCTTTCTGTGTATGTGTTTGGCTCCAGTGAAAGCTCAAGTTTGGGTTTACTGTCATTAAAACATACCCATTTATACCTCCAAACAAGGTAACATTCTCCGGGCCAAGCCTTTGAGATGGTCTCGTACCCTTCCTTGGATTTCTGCTTCTCTGTTATTATCCTGACTTGAGCACTCTTTTGTTTTCATTTTGGTTGGGTCTGTTGAAAATCTACCGTGACTGTTGGACCATACAGAGAGGGGGTAGTTATTCTTCTGAATTCATTGAAAACAGGTCATCCCCCAATTTTCCACATCAACAAATTGGGTGAGTTGCTATTGTATATCACACTTGAAGAGAGTTAGCGTTGTAATTACAAAGGGGATAAATACTTTATCAGTCTCTCAATTTTGGTTTTTAAGTTTTAGTAAATTGTACAGGTTTTGGAAATTTGTTTCTTTGGATTTGACATGATGCACAGGGTTTTGTAGATTAGCTCAAAAAATCTTTCAATATATTTCAAATTTAGAAAATGGGACAGTAAATTGTGAAATTAGCACTGGAGGCTGAATATATTTCCACAGCTCTGTATATTAAACCGTTGTTAAAATTAATGCAAAAACAGAAATAAATTTTTTTAAAGTGGTGTGGTAGTGTTAGCAACACACACAAAAAGCTGGAGGAACTCAGCGGGCCAGGCAGCACCTATGGAAAAGAGCACAGTCGACGTTTCAGGCCGAAACCCTCCGGGAGGACTAAAACATCGACTGCACTCTTTTTCATTGGTGCTGCCTGGCCTGCTGAGTTCCTCCAGTATTTTGTGTGTGTTGCTTGGATTTCCAGCATCTGCAGATTTTCTCTTGCTTGTGTGTGGTGGTGTTCACGGGTTCAATGGCCATTCGGAAATCGGATGGCAGGTGGGAAGCTGTTCCTGAATTGATGAGCGTGTGCCTTCGGGCTCCTGTACCTCCTTCCTGATGGTAACGATGTGCAGTAGGCATGTCCTGGGTGGTGGAGGTCTTTAATGATGGAAGCTGTCTCCCTCAGACACTGGTCCCTGAAGATATCTTGGATACTACGGATGCTGGTACCCATAATGGAACTTTCTGCAACCTACTTCGGTCCTGTGAAGTAGCCCCCACCCCCCAAGTCAGACGGAGATGGAGCCAGTTAGAATATCTGGAGAAGTTTTCAAGTGTTTTAGGAGACAAACCGTATTTTTCCTCCTGAGTTGGTGAATCAAGAACAAGACAGTACAGGTTTAACGCGAGGGGAAGAGATTTAATAGGGACACGAGGGGCATCTTTTTCACTCTCTGCATGGTCCACATGTGAACGAATTGCCAGAGGAACTGGTTGAGGCACGTATATTAACAACATAGAAAATACACCAGGACAAGCACGAGTAGGAAAGGAAGAATACAGGCCAAACACCAGTAAAATGGGACTGGCTGAGATGGGAAACATCCCAACTCACAAACCTGGGGTCGGACATGGAGTGAAACTCCCTCCACACCGTCCCATCACGCACTCCCGGGGTCAGACACAGAGTGAAACTCCCTCCATACCGTCCCATCACACACTCCCGGGGTCAGACACAGAGTGTATCTCCCTCCACACCGTCCCATCACACACTCCCGGGGACAGACACAGAGTGAAACTCCCTCCACACCGTCCCATCACGCACTCCCGGGGTCAGACACAGAGTGAAATTCCCTCCACACCGTCCCATCACGCACTCCCGGGGTCAGACACAGAGTGAAACTCCCTCCACACCGTCCCATCACGCACTCCCAGGGTCAGACACAGAGTGTATCTCCCTCCACACCGTCCCATCACACACCCCCGGGGTCAGACACAGAGTGAATCTCCCTCCACACCGTCCCATCACACACTCCCGTGGTCAGACACAGAGTGAAGCTCCCTCCACACCGTCCCATCACACACTCCCGGGGTCAGACACAGAGTGAATCTCCCTCCACACCGTCCCATCACACACTCCCGGGGTCAGACACAGAGTGAAATTCCCTCCACACCGTCTTATCACACAGTCCCAGTGTCAGACACAGAGTGAATCTCCCTCCACACCGTCCCATCACACACTCCCGGGGTCAGATACAGAGTGAAATTCCCTCCACACGGTCCCATCACACACTCCTGGGGTCAGACACAGAGTGAGACTCCCTCCACACCGCCCTGATGCAATGAGGGTTTTGCCCAGCGGTGTCTGTCCTTTGCGAAATATTTTCCAACTAGTGTCCTGTCCACTGTCCTGCTGAATCTGTGCCTGCTTTGTGTATGTTCCCATTCACATCGGCTGTGACCACAGGCAGGGATGTTTGCCACAGTGCCTGGAATGTCTTCCCACACATATCCCCGCCTGTCACCACAGGCTCGTCACACTGGTCCTGCTGGAACGCAGTAGTGTCCTGTCCCCCACCCAGGGCAGAGCTCGCTCCCCACACAGGAATTACCCTCTGGTTGGGAACATCCCATTGGGGAGCCTCAGACCGCGGCACGCAGCACGCTGCGTCTGTCTCACTCCCCTCTCTGTCGGCCCCATCCATCTGTCTATCTGCACGCCCTCGCCCCACATCACCTCTCTCTCCCCTCTTCCTCAGCTGCCTCTCTCCATTTCTCTCAGCCCCTCCACCTCTCATCTCTGAAACTCTCCCTCGGTCTCCTCGTCTCGTCTCCTCTCTCTCTCACACACATTCCCTCCATCTCTCTCACACACACACTCCATCTCTCTCTCTCACACACACTCCCTCCATCTCTCTCTCACACACACTCACTCCATCTCTCTCACACACACACTCCATCTCTCTCTCACACACACTCCCTCCATCTCTCTCACACACACTCCATCTCTCTCTCTCACACACACTCCCTCCATCTCTCTCTCACACACACTCCCTCCCATCTCTCTCACACACACTCCCTCTCTCTCTCACACACACTCCATCTCTCTCTCTCACACACACTCCCTCCATCTCTCTCACACACACTCCATCTCTCTCTCTCACACACACACTCCCTCCATCTCTCTCACACACACTTTCCCTCTGTTTCTCACACATTCCATCTTTCTCTCTCTCACACTCCCTCCATCTCTCAGACTCCACACATCACTCTCCCCTCCTCTCTCTAACTCATTCCCTACTCCCTTCCCCTCCAGCCCTCTTCCCTCCCCTCCTCTCTCTCTCTCCCCTCTCCCATCCTCATCTCTGCCCTCCCCTCCTGTCTCTCCCTCCCTTCCCCTCCTGTCCCTCTCTCTCGGTCCAGAGTAAACACCTTTGGCATGAAGATGAACAACTGTGTGTGGAACAGGGGCTGCCTGGGGATTCTGGTACCAGCCGCTGCTGTTTAGTTGGGATCTGATGGCCTTTACCAGGGGAAGTTGTGTTGGCTTCATAAGCAATTCAGCAAACAACTCACAGACAGAGGTCTGCTCTCCCCTCCCCCCGCCTATCCCCGACCCCCCCCTCAATCTCCCCTGACTCCCCTCCCCTCAATCTCTACCTGACTCCCTTCCCCTTCCTCCTCAATCTCTCCCCGACTCCCTCCCCCTCCAACCTCTCCCCTCTCCCCCTCAATCTCTCCCTGACTCCGTCCCCTCCTCCTCAATCTCTCTCTGACTCCCTCCCCTCCTCCTCACTCTCTCCCTGACTCCCTCCCCCTCCTCAATCTCTCCCTGACTCCCTCCCCTCCTCCTCACTCTCTCCCTGACTCCCTCCCCCATTCTCTCCCTGACTCCCTCCCCCCATTCTCTCCCTGACTCTCTCCCCTCCCCCCTCACTCTCTCCCTGACTCCCTCCTCTCCCCCCACTCTCTCCCTGACTCCCTCCCCTCCTCAAATTTTCCCTGACTCCCTCCCCTCCCCCTCACTCTCTCCCTGAATCCCTCCCCTCCTCCTCAATCTCTCCCTGGCTCTCTCCCCTCCCCCTCACTCTCTCTGACTCCCTCCCCTCCTCCTCAATCTCTCCCTGACTCCCTCCCCTCCCCCCCACTCTCTCCCCTCCTCCTCAATCTCTCCCTGACTCCATCCCCTCCCCCTCCCTCCTCAATCTCCCTCTCCCTCCCCTCCCCCTCACTCTCTCCCTGACTCCCCCTCCCTCCTCAATCTCCCTGACTCCTTCCACTCCTCCTCAACCTCTCCCCGCCTCACCTCCTCAATCTCTCCCTGACTCCCCTCCCCCTCAATCTCCCTGACTCCCTCCCCTCCCCCCTCACTCTCATCAACTCCCTCCCCTCCCCCTCACTCTCTCCCTCTCCCTTCCCTCCCCCCCACTCTCTCCGATTCTCTCTCCTCCTCACTCTCTCCGACTCCCTCCCCCTCCTCAATCTCTCCTTGACTCCCTCCCCTCCCCCTCACTCTCTCCCTGACTCCCCCTCCCTCCTCAATCTCCCTGACTCCTTCCACTCCTCCTCAACCTCTCCCCGCCTCACCTCCTCAATCTCTCCCTGACTCCCCTCCCCCTCAATCTCCCTGACTCCCTCCCCTCCCCCCTCACTCTCATCAACTCCCTCCCCTCCCCCTCACTCTCTCCCTCTCCCTTCCCTCCCCCCACTCTCTCCCTGATTCTCTCTCCTCCTCACTCTCTCCGACTCCCTCCCCCTCCTCAATCTCTCCTTGACTCCCCTCCCCTCCCCCTCACTCTCTCCCTGACTCCCTCCCCTCCTCCTCAATCTCTCCGATTCCCCTCCCCTCCCCCTCACTCTCCCCGACTCCCCTCCCCTCCCCTCTCAATCTCTCCCTGATTCCCCTCCCCTCCCCCCTCAATCTCCCCAACTCCCCTCCCTCCTCAATCTCCCCGACTCCCCTCAATCTCTCCCTGACTCCCTCCCCTCCCCCTCACTCTCTCCCTGAGTCCCTCCCCTCCCCCCTCACTCTCTCCCTGACTCCCCTCCTCCCCTCAATCTCTCCCTGACTCCCTCCCCGTCCAACTTCTCCCTGACTCCCTCCCCTCCCCCCTCACTCTCTCCCTGACTCCCTCCCCTCCCCCCTCACTCTCTCCCTGACTTCCTCCCCTCCTCCTCACTCTCTGACTCCCTCCCCTCCTCCTCAATCTCTCCCTGACTCCATCCCCTCCCCCTCAATCTCTCCCTGACTCCCTCTCCCTCTCAATCTCTCCCTGACTCCCTCCCCCTCCAACCTCTCCCTGACTCCCTCCCCTCCCTCAATCTCTCCCTGATTCCATCCCCTTCCCCTCAATCTCTCCCTGACTCCCTCCCCACTAATCTTTCCCCATCTCCCTCTCCTCTCTCCCTGTCAATCTTTCTCTGACTCCCTCCCCTTCCCCTCAATCTTTCCCCATCTCCCTCCCCCTCAATATCTCCGTGACTCCCTCCACCTCCGCCTCAATTTCTCCCTATCCCCTTCTCCTCCTCCCTCTCCTGCACCCCCTCAACATCACTCCATCTTCCTCTCGCCTCCCCCCAATCTCACCCAGTCTCCCTCTCCCCCTCAATCACACCATCTCCCTCTCACTCCATCTCTCCTCCCCTACTCCCTGACCCATCACCCCCTCTCTCCCGTGTCTCTCCCCCCCCTCCATGTCCCTCCGTCATCAGAGAGGAGGTACAGGAGCCTGAAGACTATACTCAACACCAGGGACGACTGCTTCCCCTCTGCCGATGGATTTCCGAGCTGTCCATCAACACCCCACTACTTTGCTCAGTTTCTTTGTTTTTTTAAATATATTTTTATTGTAGCACCGTAATTTTTTTAGTATTGCACTGTACTGCAACACAAAACACATCTCACAACATAGATCAGTGATAATCAACCTGATTCCGATCTCTCCCCTCTCTGCCCTCTCCCCACACTCTCCCATCTCTCTCTGTTTCCCCCTGCCTTCTCCCCACACTCTCCCCCTCTCCCCACACTCTCTCTGCCCACTCCCCACACTGTCTCCCCCTCTCCCCACACTCTCTGTCTCCCCCTGCCCTCCCCCACACTCTCTCTGCCCTCTCCCCACACTGTTTCCCCCCCTCTCTGTCTCCCCCTGCCCTCTCCCACACTCCCCTTGTCTCTCCCAGCCCCCTGCCCCTTCCCTTGCTTCACCTCCTTCATGCCCTCCTTCCTTTGCTTCCAACCCCTCCATCTCTCTCCTCGTCTCTCTCTCCCCCTCCCTCTTCTCTCTGACCCCATCTCTTTCTTCCCCCCCCCCCACTTCTCCATTTCCCCTCTCTTTCTTTCATGGTCTGATTCCTGCTTCCTGCAGATCTGTCCCCATTCCACCCTGGGGACGTGGGTCACTGGATTTGCCCACCCTCCACGAGACGGTGCTGGGGTGGGGGGGGGGAAGCTCTTGACCCCGTAGGGGTGGGTGCTCCCGTACTGCTGTAGAGGGGTGAAGAGGTTCTGGGGCTCACACCTGGAATTGGTGAAGGAAGGGGGGGGTGGACCTGTGGGTGGTGGTGTTGTTCCCTGACAATCAGCCTCGCTGTGCCCAGTACCCTCGGTGTGGGAGGGATGAGGGAAAAGAGTGAGGGAGTGAGAGAGTGGGGGTGGGAGAGAGAGAGGGATGGAAAGTGTGTGTGTGAGTGTAACTGAGAGAGAGAGAGAGAGAGAGAGAGAGACAGGCAGGCAGAGTTAGTGTGACTGAGAGAGGGACAGACTAACAGGACTGAAAAAGGCAGCAACACAGAAAGCGAATTAGTGAAACAGTAGACAGAGACAGCAGGAAGGAAGCTGAGGGGTGGGGGAAAACAGAGAGGACTGAAAGAGAGGCAGAGATGGGAAGGAGAGCCTGAGACAACCCCCCCCGAATCAAGGCCAGTACCACCTGGGTGGGCCGAACCATCCACCCGGTGGTGGAAGGGGGGATGTAGATGTCCCAGGACCCAAATATTTTTCCTCCGGATCTGAGTCAGGGCTGGGGGGGGTGGGGAGGGAAGGAGGAAGGCGATGTTATTGCCTGGAATGTTTGCCCGCCTGTGTGTGCATGCTTGTGTGTGTTGGCTCTTTCCTCGCTCCCTTCCTCCTTCGCCTGGTTATTTTCTTTGGAAGGGCCGGGGCTGTGGGGCTGGAGTTCCTGCGGGGAAGGGGAAGGGGAAGGGCGGGGACAGCAGGTATATCAATGCAGTGCAAGGCAGAGCCGGCAGCAGTCACAGGGATGAAGATCGACAAGCGGCTGCTGCTCTTGGCCCTGCTGGTGTCGGCCGCCCTCTCCGGGCCCGTCCGACGTCAGGACTCCGAGGAGGAAGAGGAGTCCGAGGAGTCTGAGGAGGAGGAGGAGGAGGAGGAAGAAGAGGGAGGCGAAGGCGGCGAGCAGGAGGGCGAAGGCGGTGAGCAGGAGGGCGAAGGTGGCGAGCAGGAGGGCGAAGGCGGCGAGCAGGAAGGTGAAGGCGGCGAGCAGGAAGGCAAAGGTGGCGAGCAGGGGGGCGAGGGGGGACAGGAGGAGAATGGCAACGGTACCCATCCTTCCCCCGGCGAAGGTGAGCCTGCGGAAACCCCAGCTGCTCAACCAGAGGAGCCGTCACCGCCTGCCGGCCAATCAGAAGCCTCCGCACCTGCTGCCAGCCAACCAGGGCCACCCACCCTTGCTGTTAACCCACCAGGGATCTCAGTTGCTGTCGCCATCCAACCAGACATCGCCGCGCCTGCCGCTGTCCAATCAGGAGTCTCTGCGCCCACCGGTGTCCAACCAGAGGTCTCCGTGCCCATTGCCAGACTATCAGAAGCCTCCGCTCCTGCAGCTGTCCAATCAGGGGTGTCCGCTCCCACGGGCATCCAACCAGAGGTCTCTGTGCCCATTGCCAAACAATCAGAGGTCTCCGCTCCTGCCGCTGTCCAATCAGGGATCCCGAGTCCCGCTGTGCCTGCCATCAGCCAACCAGTGGTCTCTGCACCCACAGTCAGCAAATTAGAGGCTGGCGCACCAGCAGTCAGTTTAGCTGCCATCAGTCACCCAATGGCCTCCATGCCTGCAGCCAGCAAATCAGAGGATGCTACCCCATCAGCTGTCCAATCAAGGATCACCGCAGCAGCAGCCAGCAAACCAGAGGTTTCGGTGCCTACAGGTGACCAATCAGAGGTTCCTGCACCGGGCACTGGCGAATCAAAAACTGCTGCCCCATTGGCTGGCCAATCGGCAGTCTCCGTGCCAGCAACTGGCGAATCAAGAGCTGCGCCACACTCGGCCGGCCAATCAGGGATCTCCGCTCTCACAGACGGTGAATTGAAAGCCCCAGCGGCGATGGCTGAACATCTGTCCAGACTCCCACAGCCAGACGCTGCCGGGCTCCTCGCCAGACAGCCGCTCGCCTCCGTCTCACTGGCCAAACACGAGGATGCCGCACCGCCACTGGCCAAGCAGCCAGACGCCCTGGTGAGCCCGGCCAGACTGCCAGCCGTCCCAGTTGCCCTGACGACACGACCAGACGAGGCGGCCGGGCTGAGGCAGCAGGTGGAGACGGCACTGAATGAGATAGGTATGTGGGAAGGGGAGGGAGGGAGGGTGAGGGGGTGAGGGAGGGGAATGCGGAGGGGGAAAGAGAAGGACAGAGAGAAGGCAAGAGGGGAGAGGAGGAGGAAAGAAGGGGCAGAGAGAAGAGAGAGGTGGAGGAGAGGAGGGTGCAGAGAGAAGGGGAGGGGAGGAGGGGTGGCAGAGAGGGGTTTGAGGGGAGCGAGGGGAGGAGGGGGGCAGCGAGAAGGGGCGGAAGAGAGGGGTGAGGGGAGGTAACTTCCCCAGGTCCCTCCTTGAGTCTGTGACCCCCCCCCCATCTCACACGGTGCTTAATGCTCCAATTCCTTCTCCCCGCGCAGAGCTGCAGGTGACCCAGGAACTGGCTGCAGTTCAGCGTCTGGCCCTCCGTCTAGACACTGTGGAGGCCACCCTGTCTAGTCACACCAGCCGGTTTCAGCGTCTGGATGCCACGCTGGCTGAGTTTCAGGATGCCATCAGTAACATCTCGGACTCTACGTACACCAACCGCAAGGGCATCGGGGAGCTGAAGGGTGAGTGAGCAGGTGGCCGGAGAGACAGTCCAGGGTCATCCGACCCCCTCCTATTTCAGTCACAGACGTTTCTCCCCACCCCCCCATCTCCCTCTCTCCATCTGACCCCCATCTCCCTCTGTCTCCATCAGACCCCCATTTCCCTCTATCTCCATCAGACCCGTCTCTCTCACCCCCCATCTCACCCCTATCTTCCTCCATCAGACCCCCATCTCCCTCTATCTCCATCAGACCCCATCTCCCTCTATCTCCATCTGACCCCCATCTCCCTCTGTTTCCATCTGACCCCCATCTCCCTCTGTCTCCATTAGACCCCCATCTCCCTCTGTCTCCATTAGACCCCCATCTCCCTCTATCTCCATCAGACCCCCATCTCCCTCCGTCTCCATCAGACCCATCTCCCTCTGTCTCCATTAGACTCCCATCTCCCTCTATCTCCATCAGACCCATTTCTCTCACCCCCATCTCCTCCATCAGACCCCCATCTCCCTCTATCTCCATCAGACCCCATCTCCCTCTATCTCCATCTGACCCCATCTCCCTCTATCTCCATCTGACCCCCATCTCCCTCTGTCTCCATTAGACCCTCATCTCCCTCCATCTCCATCAGACCCATCTCCCTCTGTCTCCATTAGACCCCCATCTCCATCTACATCAGACCCCTCTCTCTCACCCCCATCTCACCCCTATCTCCCTCCATCAGACCCCCATCTCCCTCTATCTCCATCAGACCCCATCTCCCTCTATCTCCATCTGACCCCCATCTCCCTCTGTCTCCATTAGACCCCCATCTCCCTCTGTCTCCATCAGACCCCCATCTCCCTCTATCAGACCTGTCTCCCTCTATCTCCATCAGACCCCAATCTCCCTCTCTCCATCAGACCCCAATCTCCCTCTCTCCATCAGACCCCCATCTCCCTCTATCTCCATCAGACCCGTCTCTCTCACCCCCCATCTCACCCCTATCTCCCTCCATCAGACCCCATCTCCTTCTATCTCCATCTGACCCCCATCTCTCTCTGTCTCCATTAGACCCCCATCTCCCTCCATCTCCATCAGACCCATCTCCCTCTGTCTCCATTAGACCCCCATCTCCCTATCTCCATCAGACCCGTCTCTCACCCCCCATCTCACCCCTATCTCCCTCCATCAGACCCCCATCTCCCTCTATCTCCATCTGACCCCCATCTCCCTCTGTCTCCATCTGACCCCCATCTCCCTCTGACCCCCATCTCCCTCTATCTCCATCAGACCCCCATCTCCATCAGACCCATCTCCCTCTGTCTCCATTAGACTCCCATCTCCCTCTATCTCCATCAGACCCATCTCTCTCTCTCTCCCTCCATCTGACCCATCTCTCTCTCTCCATCTGACCCCATTTCTCTCTTTCTCTCTCCATCTGACCTGCATCTCCCTCTATCTCTGTTTGCCTGATCCCATCTCCTCTACTCTCCCATCTGACCTTGTCTCTCTCTCTCTTTGTATGACCCACATCTCCCCCTACTTCTGTCCATCTGATCCCGTCTCCCTCTCTCTATCTGACCTGCTTCTCCCTCTATCTCTGTCCCTGACCCCCATCTCCTTTTCCCTATCTCCCATCTGAGCTCCCCTCTCTCTCTCAATCTGAATCTTTCTCTCTCACCCTGTCTGACCTTTCTCACTCTCTCCATCTAATCCTATCTCTCTCTCCATCTGACCCCCATCTCCGTCTCTGTCTCACCCCATCTCCTTCTCCCTCTAACACTCTGACACTCTCTCTCTCTGCTGAACTCATCTCACTCCCTATCTAATTATCTCCCTCTCTCTCTCTCTCTCTCTGACCCTCATCTCCATCTCTGTCTGCCTGACCCATCTCCTGTTCCTTTCTCCCTCTGATCTCATCTCTCTCTCTCCGTCCGACCCATTTCTCTCTCAGCACCTGATTCTGCCTCTCTCTCCCATCTGACCTCATCGCTCTCTCTTTAGTTCAGTCTCTCTCTCTGTCTGACTCACCTCACTCCCTCCATCTAATCCTTTCTCTCTCTCTGTTCATATCTCTCTCTCTGACCCATTCCACTCCTCAGTCTAATCTAGTCTTTCTCTCTGTCTGATCCCATCTCCCTGTCTCTTTTTCCACTGACCTTAACATCTCCCCCCTCTCTCCTTCTGTCTCCTTCCTTGTCTGATCCAGTCTCTATTTTGTTCTGATCCCATCTCCCCCTCACTCTGTCTGACCCACTTCTCTCTCCCTCTAACTGCTGACCCCATCTCTCTATCTGATGTTTCTCTCGCTCCATCCAACCCATTTCTTGCTCATTCTCTCTCCATCTGACCTTCTCTCTCTCACTCTATCTATCCATCCAATTCCACCTCTCTCTCTTCTGACTTATTTCTCTCCAACTGCACGCTCCCCCCTTCAGTCTGACTCGAGCACTGTCACAGAAAAGCAGTTTTCACTCGTGTTCTCTTCCCGCTGCTGCCATCAAGTAGAAAGGACAGGAGCCTCAGGACTCGCACAACCAGATTCAGGAACAGTTATCACCCCTCAACCACCAGAGGGGACAACTTCACTCGCCCCATCATTGAAATGCTCCCGCAACCTATGGACTCATTTTCAAGGACTCTTCATCCCATGTTCTCAATACTTATACTCCATACTCAATGCGCATTATTATTTTCTTTCTCAACAAAATATTTGCAGAGTTCATTGGCTTTTGCACATCGGTTGCTCGCTCACCACTGGGTGCCGTCTTTCATGGTTCTTGGATTTATTGAGTATGCCCGCAGGAAAATGAGTCTCAGGGTTGTATATGGTGACAAATATGTACTTTGATAATAAATTTACTTTGAAATTTGGACCCTGATGCCTCCGTCTCTCTCTCTCCCTGCCCTGCCCCCACAGGATGCTCCCGGGGTGTCCGACACAACGCCAAGTGCTTCCTGGGCTTCCGATCCTTCCAGACGTTTGAGGAGAGCACGAGCCGGTGTGGTTCCAGCGGGGGGCGCCTGGCCTCACCGCGCGACCGGGCCGAGAACGAGGCCTTGGCTACCTACACCCGCCAGTTCTTCGCCCCCGGCAACTGGCCGGCCTGGATCGGGGCCACCGACGAGCGGAGCGAGGGGGCCTTTCAGTACCGGGACGGGCAGCTGGCCGGGCTGTGGGACCCCTGGTATCGTGACCACCGGCTGGGTCAGCCCAACGGCGGGCGGCGGGAGAACTGTGTGGCTCTCTCCACTGACGACGGCAGGTGGTGGGACAAGGACTGTCAGAGGAGAATGTACTACATTTGCGAGTACGACTACTGAGGGGCTTTCAAACCCTGCCCCCTCATCCACAGAATGGGGCTGATGTGGCGGGGGGGGAAGCTGGCACGCCCAGGGAAAACTGATGGGTGTGGGGGGGGGGCTCAGAGGGAACCTACATCGCCATGGGAATGCTGGGCTTCCCAATTGGCTCCTTGGCCATCAACCAACCCTCCAATTGGGCCCCCGACTCTCCATTGGGTCTTTAACCTTGCAAATGGTTCTTCAACCTTCGGGTTGGGATTTTAACCATTCAGAGGGTCCTTCATATTCCAAATGAACCCATCAACCCCTCCCCCACCAATTGGATCACAACCCTCCAACTGGACACCCCAACCCTCCAATCAGATGCCCAAGCCCTCCAATTTGACCTCTCACCCTCCAATTGGATGCTTCGAATTTCCAGTTGGACTCCAACCCTCCAAATGGAATTTTAACCCACCAATTGAACCCCCCCAACCATCCAATTGGACATCCAACTCTCCAAATGGATTCTTAACCTTTCAGCTGGTGGACTCCAACTTTCTGAGAGGATCCACATCCTCCCAAACGCCCTCCTGAGAGCCCCATAGGGCAAGAACCTAGTCCAGTCCCTGAGAATCCATTTCCCCTCCCCCCCTCAAGGATGGGATGTCCTCTCACTGAGTTGGCACTGCCCCCCCACCCCTGCCCAACTTTCCCATGTTTCCCTCAGGGTGGCCAGGATGCAACACAGGGGTGGGGCTGTGTCAGGGTAAGGGAAGGAGAAGAAGGCCAATCACAAGCCACGATACGGAGAGGCAGGATGGGGGGATGGGGCAGAGGAAACATGTTACTAAGGTGCTTAATGACCAGCCAACTGCCAGACTTTTTGCTATGGTGCATTAGAAGTAGCAAGCCAATCAGTGACGATCATACTGAGGCACATTAGACACAACCGAGTTTGGTCAACGGCCCCTGTACTACCACAACCTGTTCTGGAGCAGGGTCCAATCAATAAAAGCGATGCTGAATCCCACGCAAGGAGTGTCAGCTAATCACTATGCCAGCGTCCCGATGCTGAATACATTTAGGCCAATGGGTGGCCAGGATGCTGAGAGGGCCAGACAGCTGGGCCAATTGGTGGACTGCGCACTGAGATGAACTGGGTGGAAGGATCAATCAGGAATCAGGAAACCGAGGGGCCCCTGGAGGAGGCCACTGCCCATGGACCATCTTCCATTCTATATCAGCCCCTCACTGGGCTCCATTTGCCTGCACTGATCCCAGGACATCCAGAAGTCCACCTGCCTTGGACTCAGGGACAATCCATGCAGGCGTTAACCTGCATGGTTGAGGATTGCACAGGGCGAGGCCAGTTCCCCTCGATTCCGGGGATGCGGCAAAGTGTCCCACAGCTCGAACTGCGATGGGGGAAGAGCGTCAGGGCAGGAGGGGGTGAGGTCACAGAGATGCAGGGGAGGGAAAGGCTCCTTGGCTGGACTGGGTGGGGGAGGGTGAGTCAGTAACGGGATAATTTGACTCAGGTCTCTCTCCCTCGGGATCTGCAGCCTCCAGCTGATTCTGTATCTGTGGTTTCAATAAACTCAAAGCCTGCCACCCATTCCTGGTGTGAGTCACTTGTCTCTCCGGTTGCGAGGGGTGGGGCCGAGTGGAAGTATTCGAACCTCCGCCGCGGAATTCACCCGGGATTCTGCTCTCTGCTCGTGGGCTGGGGTCCAGATCCCTTGGCGAGGTGGAACCGCGATGGGAGGACAGAGGGAGGGAGGGAGGAAGAGGACGAACCCAGGATCCAATCGCAAGGATCTTGCGAAGAGCAGCCAGGGGAAGACGCGTCCGCGAAGGAGAGCGGGAACTGGATGCACAGCGGCTGGGCTGGGGAGAGCGATGGAGTGCGGGACGCAAGGGGAGATGGAGGGGGGTGTGAGTGAGAGGGTGGGGACGGAGTGGAATGGGGATGAGGGCAATAATCAACCACAAGATATTGGAGAGAAATGAGGCTATTTGGCTCATCGAGTCTGCTCCTCCAAGCAAAGAATTGTAAAAAGAGAGACTGAGAGGGATGGAGGAGGGAAAGAGTGAGAGATGATGGAGGGGAAGTGGGGAGGAATGGGTCAGGGGAACGGGGAGGTTGAAATGATTAATAAGTGAGGGGTTTAATATGTTCTGAGAGATTGGATATACAAGTATTTGGACAGCCAAGGGCTGATTAAGGATAGTCAGCATGACTTTGTGCATGGTAGATCGTGTTTAACGAATCTTGTAGAGTTTTTCGAAGGAGTTACCAAAAAAATAGACGAAGGAAAGGCTGTGGAAGTTGTCTACATGGACTTTAGTAAGGCCTTTGACAAGGTCCCTCATGGGAGGTTAGCTCAGAAGGTTCAGACATGGAGAGGTTGTAAACTGGATTCAAAATTGGCTGTGTGGGAGAAGACAGACAGTGGTAGTGGATGATTGCTTCTCAGACAGGAGGCCTGTGACTAGTGGTGTGCCTCAAGGATCTGTGCTGGGACCATTGTTGTTTGTTGTCTACATCAATGATCTAGGTAATAATGTGGTAAATTGGATCAGCAAGTTTGCTGATGACACTAAGATTGGAGGTGTTGTGGACAGCGAGGAAGGCTTTCCAAGCTTGCAGAGGGATCTGGACCAACTGGAAAAATGAGCCAGAAAATGGCAGATGGAATTTAATGCAGGTGTGAGGTGTTGCATTTTGGAAGGACAAATCAAGGTAGGACATACACAGTAAATGGTAGGGCACTGAGGAGTGTGCAGGAACAAAGAGATCTTGGAGTTCAGATACATAATTCCCTGAAACTGGGGTCACAGGTAGACAGGGTTGTAAAGAAGGCTTTTGGCATCCTGGTATTCATAAATCAAAGTACTGAGTATAGGAGATGGGATGTTATGGGGAGGTTGTATAAGACATTGGTGAGGCCAAATTTGGAGTATTGTGTGCAGTTCTGGTCACCTAACTATAGGAAGGATATCAGTAAGATTGAAAGAGTGCAGAGAAGGTTTACTAGGATGTTGCCGGGTCTTCAGGAGTTGAGTTACAGAGAAAGATTGAACAGGTTAGGATTTTATTTCTTGGAGCATAGAAGAATGAGTGGTGATTTGACAGAGGTTTACAAAATTGTGAGAGTAAATGTGAATCGGCTCTTTCCACTTAAGATTGGGAGAGATAAATAAGAGAGGACATGGCTTTAGGGTGAAAGGTTTAGGGGGAACAGCTTCACTCAGAGAGTGGTGGGAGTGTGGAACAAGCTGCCATCTGACATGGTAAATGCGGGCTCACTCTGAAGTCTTAAGCACAAGTTGGATAGATACACGGATGGGAGAGGACCGGAGGGTTAGGGACTGGATGCAGGTCAATGGGACTACCGAAATAATGTTTCGGTACAGACTAGAAGGGCCGAACGGCCTGTTTCCTGTGCTGTAGTGTCCTATGGTTCTCTGGAAGGAGTGGGGGAAATGGGACTGAGGGGGTGGAGTAGTGGATGAGGAAACGAGGGGAAGAGATGATGGAAGAGGGAGAGAATCAGAGGATGGAGGGTGTGGAGTGGAAGAAATCCTTAACCTTCACAAAGACTCTCTTGAAAAACACCACCAAAGCTCATCACCAAGATGGCGCACCGATCCCTTACAAAGATGGCAGTTGTGCCCTTAAACCGAAGGCAAACTGCTCCCTTCTCAACATGGCGTCCCGTGCCCTCTCTACGATGGCGGATTCCTTGGCTCAGCAAACTCCCAAGGCAAAAGGCACATTTGAAGTGATTGCAAACGACCATGGACACATTCCAAGTGATTGCGCAACCACCAACTGCGACTCCAGCCTTGAACTCCAGGCCGGGTCTTTATGTGCTGCTGTTGTGACTCCCGTCTCCCCTTCCCCCACCACCACTCCGCAGCCCTGTCTTCCTCAGATCCCACGGTCAACTCTTGGGCCCTCAGAGGCTCCATCTTCCTCTCACCCCAACCCTCCCCTCTCCACTGACACCCCCAGCCTCCCCCCTCCCCCCTCTGATCCCAGCTCTCATCCGTGCCGGGTCTTTACCATCCCCTCCGACCTTCAACTGTCGGAGGCAGAGCGCTCTGTTCTCAGTAAGGGCCTCACGTTTGTCCCCCTTCGCCCACACCTCAGCGAGTTCCGTGTTCGCCACAATGCGGAACTTTTCTTCCGCCGTCTCTGTCTCCGAGCCTACTTCTTCGGCAAGGACTCTTCCACCCCCACCGATGACCCCTTCTCCCGTCTTCAACCCTCCTCTTCTTCATGGACACCCCGCTCTGGTCTTCTGCCTGCTCTGGATCTCTTTATTGCCAACTGCCGACGGGACATCAACCGTCTCGACTTCACCGCACCTTGTCCCCATTCCAACCTCACTCCTTCGGAACGCTCTGCTCTCCACTCCCTCCGCACTAATCCTAACATTATTATTAAACCCGCTGATAAAGGGGGTGCTGTCGTAGTCTGGCGTACTGACATCTACCTTGCCGAGGCACAGCGACAACTCGCGGATACCTCCTCTTATTTACCCCTCGATCGTGACCCCACTAAGGAGCACCAGGCCATTGTCTCCCACACCATCACCGACTTTATCCGCTCAGGGGATCTCCCATCCACTGCTACCAACCTTATAGTTCCCACACCCCGCACTTCCCGTTTCTACCTCCTACCCAAGATCCACAAACCTGCCTGTCCTGGCCGACCTATTGTCTCAGCTTGCTCCTGCCCCACCAAACTCATCTCTGCATACCTCGACACTGTTTTATCACCCCTTGTTCAATCCCTTCCGACCTATGTTCGTGACACTTCTCACGCTCTTAAACTTTTCGATGATTTTAAGTTCCCTGGCCCCCACCGCTTTATTTTCACCATGGATGTCCAGTCCTTATATACTTCCATCCCCCATCAGGAAGGTCTCAAAGCTCTACGCTTCTTTTTGGATTCCAGACCTGATCAGTTCTCCTCTCCCACCACTCTGCTCCGTCTAGCGGAATTAGTCCTTACTCTTAATAATTTCTCCTTTGGCTCCTCCCACTTCCTCCAAACTAAAGGTGTAGTTATGGGCACCCGTATGGGTCCTAGCTATGCCTGCCTTTTTGTTGGGTTTGTGGAACAATCTATGTTCCGTGCCTATTCTGGTATCTGTCCCCCACTTTTCCTTCGCTACATCGACGACTGCATTGGCGCTGCTTCCTGCACGCATGCAGAACTCGTTGACTTTATTAACTTTGCCTCCAACTTTCACCCTGCCCTCAAGTTTACCTGGTCCATTTCCGACACCTCCCTCCCCTTTCTAGATCTTTCTGTCTCTGTCTCTGGAGACAGCTTATCCACTGATGTCTACTATAAGCCTACTGACTCTCACAGCTATCTGGACTATTCCTCTTCTCACCCTGTCTCTTGCAAAAACGCCATCCCCTTCTCGCAATTCCTCCGTCTCCGCCGCATCTGCTCTCAGGATGAGGCTTTTCGTTCTAGGACGAGGGAGATGTCTTCCTTTTTTAAAGAAAGGGGCTTCCCTTCCTCCACTATCAACTCTGCTCTTCAACGCATCTCCCCCATTTCACATACATCTGCTCTCACTCCATCCTCCCACCACCCCACTAGGAATAGGGTTCCCCTGGTCCTCACCTACCACCCCACCAGCCTCCGGGTCCAACATATTATTCTCTGTAACTTTCGCCACCTCCAACGGGATCCCACCACTAAGCACATCTTTCCCTCCCCCCCCCTCTGCATTCCGCAGGGATCGCTCCCTACACAACTCCCTTGTCCATTCGTCCCCCCCATCCCTCCCCACTGATCTCCCTCCTGGCACTTATCCTTGTAAGCGGAACAAGTGCTACACATACCCTTACACTTCCTCCCTTACCACCATTCAGGGCCCCAAACAGTCCTTCCAGGTGAGGCAACACTTCACCTGTGAGTCGGCTGGGGTGATATACTGCGTCCGGTGCTCCCGGTGTGGCCTTTTATATATTGGCGAGATCCGACGCAGACTGGGAGACCGCTTTGCTGAACATCTACGCTCTGTCTGCCAGAGAAAGCAGGATCTCCCAGTGGCCACACATTTTAATTCCACATCCCATTCCCATTCGGACATGTCCATCCACGGCCTCCTCTACTGTAAAGATGAAGCCACACTCAGGTTGGAGGAACAACACCTTATATTCCGGCTGGGTAGCCTCCAACATGATGACATCGACTTCTCTAACTTCCGCTAATGCCCCACCTCCCCCTCGTACCCCATCTGTTACTCATTTTTATACACACATTCTTTCTCTCACTCTCCTTTTTCTCCCTCTGTCCCTCTGAATATACCTCTTGCCTATCCTCTGGGTTCCCCCCCCCATCTTTTTCCCTGGACCTCCTGTCCCATGATCCTCTCGTATCCCCTTTTGCCAATCACCTGTCCAGCTTTCGGCTCTATCCCTCCCCCTCCTGTCTTCTCCTATCATTTTGGATCTCCCCCTCTCCCTCCAGCTTTCAAATCTCTTACTAACTCTTCCTTCAGTTAGTCCTGACGAAGGGTCTCGGCCTGAAACGTCGACTGTACCTCTTCCTACAGATGCTGCCTGGCCTGCTGCGTTCACCAGCAACTTTGATGTCTGTTGTAAGGCAAGAGGCACAACCTGGTTTCCTCAACAAGAAGGCGGGACTCTTCCTCAGCAAGATGGCGCATGGTTGACTCGATTAACAAAATGGCGTTACCTTACCAAGATGTCTGGCAGAGACCTTAACAAGATGGCGCGACCTTCACCTTACTAAGATGGCGGAGCAACGGACCCGGCGTGTAGTCCGGGAGTTCCGGTTGGACATGCGTAGCCAATGCCGAGTGCCCGCCTGAGGGGAGGAGAGAGCGCGCTCCCGTCTCTTCAGCTCATGCACGTGTCCGGCTCTGTGTCGGCGATCCGACCGTTCCGTTCGAGCGCGCGCCCCCGGTAACGCTCGGCCCGTCCTCCCGCTCCTACTGCCCCGGACATGGAGTGTCTGCTGGTGAGCGAGGCCGGAGCTCACTCTCCCGTTACCCTACCACTGGGCACGGCGCGCACCCTGGGGCGCGGCCCCGACACCCGCGTCACCGACAGGCGGTGCAGCCGCCGGCAAGGTGGGCGAGAGGGTTCTGCTGGGAAACGGGTGGAGGGCTGAGGGGGTCGATAAGGGTGGGAGGAGGTGAGGGTGAGTGAGGGGTCTGGGGGTGAGTGAAGGGTGGAGAAGGGGTCTGGGGGTGAGTGAAGGGTGGAGAAGGGGTCAGGGGTGAGTCAAGGGTGGAGAAAGGGTCAGGGGGTGAGTGAAGGGTGGAGAAAGGGTCAGGGGGGTGAGTGAGGGGTGGAGAAGGGGTCAGGGGGGGTGAGTGAGGGGTGGAGAAGGGGTCAGGGGTGAGTGAAGGGTGGAGAAAGGTCTGGGGGTGAGTGAGGGGTGGAGAAGGTCAAGTGAAGGGTGGAGAAAGGGTCAGGGGGTGAGTGAAGGGTGGAGAAAGGGTCAGGGGGTGAGTGAAGGGTGGAGAAAGGGTCAGGGGGTGAGTGAAGGGTGGAGAAAGGGTCAGGGGGTGAGTGAAGGGTGGAGAAAGGGTCAGGGGGTGAGTGAGGGGTGGAGAAGGGGTCAGGGGTGAGTGAAGGGTGGAGAAAGGGTCAGGGGGTGAGTGAGGGGTGGAGAAGGTCTGGGGGTGAGTGAAGGGTGGAGAAAGGGTCAGGGGGTGAGTGAAGGATGGAGAAAGGGTCGGGGTGAGTGAGGGGTGGAGAAGGGGTCAGGGGGTGAGTGAGGGGTGGAGAAGGGGTCAGGGGTGAGTGAGGGGTGGAGAAGGGGTCAGGGGGTGAGTGAGGGTGGAGAAAGGGTCAGGGGTGAATGAAGGGTGGAGAAAGGGTCAGGGGTGAGTGAGGGGTGGAGAAGGGGTCCAGGGGGTGAGTGAGGGGTGGAGAAGGGGTCAGGGGTGCGAGGGGTGGAGAAAGGGTCAGGGGTGAGTGAGGGGTGGAGAAAGGGTCAGGGGGTGAGTGAGGGGTGGAGAAGGGGTCAGGGGTGAGTGAGGGGTGGAGAAGGGGTCAGGGGGTGAGTGAGGGTGGAGAAAGGGTCAGGGGTGAGTGAGGGGTGGAGAAGGGGTCAGAGTGAGTGAGGGGTGGAGAAAGGGTCAGGGGTGGAGAAGGGGTCAGGGGGTGAGTGAGGGTGGAGAAAGGGTCAGGGGGTGAGTGAAGGGTGGAGAAAGGGTCGGGTGAGGGGTGGAGAAAGGGTCTGGGGGTGAGTGAGAGGTGGAGAAGGGGTCAGGGGTGAGAGGGGTGGAGAAAGGGTCAGGGGATGAGAGGGGTGGAGAAGGGTTCAGGATGGGAGGGGTGGAGAAGGGGGTGTGGGTGTGAGGGGAGCAGGAGATTGTCTGGCCACAGACAGGAGCAAGGTTTGATTTACTCGGGGAGATTTGGGGTTTCCCTGTGTGATCTTGCTGTGCTTTTCCCACAGTACAACTGGTGGCCGATTACAAATCAAAGAGCGTCCGTGTCAAGCAGGTGGGCTTCAGTCATCTTCCCCCTTCACCCCTCCTGCCATCTCTCACCTACTCGCCACACCTCTTCCCTATCTCCCCCGCACCCAAATGACCTCTTTCTCTCTCCCCTTAAACACCCCTCACTCTTCCATACACCACCTCCCTCTCCATACTCTCTACCCTTCTCCCTCCTGTCTTACTCAGTCTCCTCCCTCAGCCCCGCACACTGAACTCATTTCCCTCCCTCACCCTCTCATCTCACTCCACTCCCCTCACTAACTCTTTCTCAACTCCTCCTCCCTTACCCATCTCTCTTTTCTGACCCTTCCCCCTCTCCACCCTCTCCCCCTCCCCCTCCCCCTCCCCCCTTCCCCTCCCCCTCCCTCTCCCCCCTTCCCCATCCCCTCCCTCTCCCCCATCCCCTCCCTCTCCCCATCCCCTCCCTCTCCCCATCCCCTCTCCCCCCTCTCCCCATCCCCTCTCCCCATCCCCCCTCTCCCCTCTCCCCCATCCCCTCTCCCCCCTCTCCCCTCTCCCCCCTCTCCCCTCTCCCCCATCCCCTCTCCCCCCTCTCCCCTCCCCCCATCCCCTCTCCCCCCTCTCCCCCTCCCTCTCCCCCTCCCCCTTCTCCTCCATCTCTCTCCCCCTCCCCTCCCTCTCTCTCCCCCCTCTCTCCCCCCTCCCTCTCCCCCTCCCCCTTCTCCTCCCCCTTCTCCTCCCCCTCTCTCCCCCCTCTCTCCAGCCTCCCTCTCTCCCCCTCCCCTCCCTCTCTCCCCCTCTCCCTCTCTCCCTCTCCTCCTCTCCTCCTCTCCCTCTTCCCCCTCTCCTCCTCTCCCTCTCCTCCTCTCCCTCTCCTCCTCTCCCTCTCCTCCTCTCCCTCTCCTCCTCTCCCTCTCCTCCTCTCCCTCTCCTCCTCTCCCTCTCCTCCTCTCCCTCTCCTCCTCTCCCTCTCCTCCTCTCCCTCTCCTCCTCTCCCTCTCCTCCTCTCCCTCTCCTCCTCTCCCTCTCCTCCTCTCCCTCTCCTCCTCTCCCTCTTCCCCTCTCCCTCTCCCTCTCCCTCCCCTCTCCCTCTCTCTCCCCCTCTCTCCTCCCCTCTTCTCCCCTCCCTCTCTCCCCCTCCCTCTCTCTCCCCCTTCCTCTCTCTCCCCCTCCCTCTCTCTCCCCTCCCTCTCTCCCCTCTCTCTCTCCCCTCCCTCTCTCTCCCCTCCCTCTCTCTCCCCTCCCTCTCTCTCCCCTCCCTCTCTCCCCTCCCTCTCTCTCCCCCTCCCTCTCTCCCTCTTCCCCTCCCTCTCTCCCTCTCTCCCTCCCTCTTCCCCTCTCCCCCTCCCTCTTCCCCTCTCTCCCTCCCTCTTCCCCTCTCCCCCTCCCTCTTCCCCTCTCCCTCTCCCTCTCCCCCTCTCCCTCTCCCTCCCTCTTCCCCCCTCTCTCCCCCTCCCTCCCTCTCTCCCCCTCCCTCCCTCTCTCCCCCTCCCTCCCTCTCTCCCCCTCCCTCCCTCTCTCCCCCTCCCTCCCTCTCTCCCCCTCCCTCTCTCTCTCCCCCTCCCCTCTCCCTCTCTCCCTCCCCCCTCCCTCTCTCCCTCTCCCCCTCTCCCCTCCTCCTCTCCCTCTTCCCCTCTCCCTCTCCCTCTCCCCCTCTCCCTCTCCCTCCCTCTCCCCCTCTCTCCGCCGCCTCTCTCCTCCCCTCTTCTCCCCTCTCTCTGACTCCTGTCTCTCTCTGTCCCACAGCTGGGTACAAACCCAACTTCGGTGAATGGCCAGGTGCTTTCCCCTGGGTCAGAGGCGGTGTGGGAGGAGGGGGCCACGCTGTACCTGGTGAACGGGCAGTACCCCTACACCTTCTGCTTCCGTCCCGCGGAGCCTGCAGTCCATCAACCTTCCTCCAACGCCAGCCGCAAGCGAGCCCAGGAGGGAGCCCCCGATGCCCCCGAGGTTCCCAGTAAGCGGGCGAACGTGGAGGAGAGCGGACGGGAGGAGGTGGTGAGGGGAGGGGTAGCCACAAACTCTCAGGGCAAAGCTCCCGCTTGCCCTCAGGACACCTGGATCGAGGACAAGAGCCTGCTTGTGTTTACCAAGGCGGGAGTGTGCGCCAGATCAAAGGTAAGAGTCACGGGTCCAAAGAGGAAGAAAGATGCTAAGGGGAGTACGTGGAGGCCGTGGCTGACAAGGGAAGTAATGGACAGTATAAAAATAAAAGAGAAGTATAACATAGCAATGACGAGTGGGAAGCCGGAGGATTGGGAAACATTTAAAGAGCAACAGAAGGTAACTAAAAAGGCAATACATGGAGAAAAAATGAGGTACAAAGGTAAACTAGCCAAGAATATAAAGGAGGATAGTAAAAGCTTCTTTAGGTATGTGAAAAGGAAAAAAAAATAGTTAAGACCAAAATTGGGCCCTTGAAGACAGAAGCGGGTGAATTTATTATGGGGAACAAGGAAATGGCAGATGAGTTGAACAGGCTCTTTGGATCTGTCTTCACTAGGGAAGACACAAACAATCTCCCAGATGTAATTGTGGCCAAAGGACCTAGGGTAATGGATGAACTGAAGGAAATTTATATTAGGCAGGAAATGGTGTTGGATAGACTGTTGGATCTGAAGGCTGATAAGTCCCCAGGACCTGATGGTCTGCATCCCAGGGTACTTAAGGAGGTGGCTTTAGAAATCGTGGATGCATTGGTAATCATTTTCCAATGTTCTATAGATTCAGGATCAGTTCCTGTGGATTGGAGGGTGGCTAATGTTGTCCCTCTCTTCAAGAAGGGAGGAAGAGAGAAAACAGGGAATTATAGACCGGTTAGCCTGACGTCGGTGGTGGGAAAGATGCTGGAGTCAATTATAAAAGATGAAATTACGACACATCTGGATAGCAGTAACGGGATCGGTCCGAGTCAGCATGGATTTATGAAGGAGAAATCATGCTTGATTAACCTTCTGGAATTTTTTGAGGATGTAACTATGAAAATGGACAAGGGAGAGCCAGTGGACGTAGTGTACCTGGACTTTCAGAAAGCCTTTGATAAAGTCCCACATAGGAGATTAGTGGGCAAAGTTAGGGCACATGGTATTGGGGGCAGAGTACTGACATGGATTGAAAATTGGCTGGCTGACAGTAAACGAGTAGCGTTTAACGGGTCCCTTTCGGAATGGCAGGCGGTGACCAGTGGGATACCGCAGGGTTCAGTGCTGGGACCGCAGCTGTTTACAATATATATTAATGATTTAGATGAGGGAATTAAAAGTAACATTAGCAAATTTGCTGATGACACAAAGCTGGGTGGCAGTGTGAAATGTGAGGAGGATATTATGAGAATGCAGGGTGACCTGGACAGGCTGGGTGAGTGGGCAGATGCGTGGCAGATGCAGTTTAATGTGGATAAATGTGAGGTTATCCACTTTGGAGGTAAGAACGGGAAGGCAGATTATTATCTAAATGGAGTCAAGTTAGGAAAAAGGGAAGCACAACGAGATCTAGGTGTTCTTGTACATCAGTTACTGAAAGGAAGCACGCAAGTACAGCAGGCAGTGAAGAAAGCTAATGGCATGCTGGCCTTCATGGATTCAAGTTTTTGGATCATTGGGACCTCTTTTGGCGCAGGTGTGACCTGTACAAAAAGGACGGGTTACACTTGAATCCTAGGGGGTCCAATATCCTGGCGGGGAGATTAGCGGGGGCTACTGAGGTGACTTTAAACTAGAATGGTTGGGGGGTGGGAATCAAATTAAAGAGACTCGGAGAAAGGAGGTTAGTTCACAACTGGGAGATGGGAACAAGTGCAGAGAGACAGAAGGGTGTAAAATGAGGGTAGAAGCAAAAGGTAGTAAGGTGAAAAGTAGAAGTGGCAGGCTGGCAAATCCAGGGTAAAAATGAAATAGGGCCACTTTTCAACATAATTGTATAAGGGCTAAGAGTGTTGTAAAAGCGAGCCTGAGGGCTTTGTGTGTCAATGCAAGGAGCATTCGTAACAAGGTGGATGAATTAAAAGTGCAGATTGTTATTAATGAATATGATACAGTTGGGATCACAGAGACATGGCTCCAGGGTGACCAAGGATGGGAGCTCAACATATTCAACATTCAGGAGGGATAGACATGAAAGAAAAGGAGGTGGGGTAGCATTGCTGGTTAGAGAGGAGATTAACGCAATAGAAAGGAAGGACATTAGCCGGGAGGATGTGGAATCGATATGGGTAGAGCTGCATAACACTAAGGGGCAGAAAACGCTGGTGGGAGTTGTGTACAGGCCACCTAACAGTAGTAGTAAGGTTGGGAATGGTATTAAACAGGAAATTAGAAATGTGTGCAATAAAGGAACAGCAGTTATAATGGGTGACTTCAATCTACATATAGATTGGGTGAACCAAATTGGTAAGGGTGCTGAGGAAGAGGATTTCTTGGAACGTATGCGGGATGGTTTTTTGAACCAACATGTCGAGGAACCAACTAGAGAGCAGGCTATTCTAGACTGGGTATTGAGCAATGAGGAAGGGTTAATTAGCAATCTTGTCGTGAAAGGCCCCTTGGGTAAGAGTGACCATAATATGATGGAATTCTTCATTAAGATGGAGAGTGACATAGTTAATTCAGAAACAAAGGTTCTGAACTTAAAGAAGGTTAACTTTGAAGGTATGAGATGTGAATTAGCTAAGATGGACTGGTAAATGACACTTAAAGGGTTGACGGTGGATATGCAATGGCAAGCATTTAAAGATCACATGGATGAACGACAACAATTGTTCATCCCAGTTTGGCAAAAGAATAAATCAGGGAAGGTAGTGCACCCGTGGCTGACAAGGGAAATTAGGGATAGTATCAATTCCAAAGAAGAAACATACAAATTAGCCAGAAAAAGTGGCTCACCTGAGGACTGGGAGAAATTCAGAGTCCAGCAGAGGAGGACAAAGGGCTTAATTAGGAAAGGGAAAAAAGATTATGAGAGAAAACTGGCAGGGAACATAAAGGCTTTTATAGATATGTGAAAAGAAAAAGATTGATTAAGACAAATGTAGGTCCTCTACAGACAGAAACAGGTGAATTGATTATGGGGAGCAAGGACATGGCAGACCAATTGAATAACTACTTTGGTTCTGTCTTCACTAAGGAGGACATAAATAATCTTCCAGAAATAGTAGGGGACAGAGGGTCCAGTGAGATGGAGGAACTGAGGGAAATACATGTTAGTAGGGAAGTGGTGTTAGGTAAATTGAAGGGATTAAAGGCAGATAAATCCCCAGGGCCAGATGGTCAGCATCCCAGAGTGCTTAAGGAAGTAGCCCAAAAAATAGTGGATGTATTAGTGATAATTTTTCAAAACTCTTTAGATTCTGGACTAATTCCTGAGGATTGGAGGGTGGCTAATGTAACCCCACTTTTTAAAAAAAGGAGGGAGAGAGAAACCGGGGAATTATAGACCGGTTAGCCGAACATCGGTGGTGGGGAAAATGCTAGAGTCAGTTATCAAAGATGTGATAACAGCACATCTGGAAAGTGGTGAAATCATGGGACAAAGTCAGCATGGATTTGTGAAAGAAAAATCATGTCTAATGAATCTCATAGAATTTTTTGAGGATGTAACTAGTAGAGTGGATAGGGGAGAACCAGTGGATGTGGTATATTTGGATTTTCAAAAGGCTTTTGACAAGGTCCCACACAGGAGATTAGTGTGCAAACTTAAAGCACACGGTATTGGGGGTAAGGTATTGATGTGGATAGAGAATTGGTTGGCAGACGGGAAGCAAAGAGTGGGAATAAACGGGACCTTTTCAGAATGGCAGGCAGTGACTAGTGGGGTACCGCAAGGCTCAGTGCTGGGACCCCAGTTGTTTACAATATATATTAATGACTTGGATGAGGGAATTAAATGCAGCATCTCCAAGTTTGCGGATGACACGAAGCTGGGTGGCAGTGTTAACTGTGAGGAGGATGCTAAGAGGATGCAGGGTGACTTGGATAGGTTAGGTGAGTGGGCAAATTCATGGCAGATGCAATTTAATGTAGATAAATGTGAGGTTATCCACTTTGGTGGCAAAAACAGGAAAACAGATTATTATCTGAATGGTGGCCAATTAGGAAAAGGGGAGGTGCAACGAGACCTGGGTGTCATTATACACCAGTCATTGAAAGTGGGCATGCAGGTACAGCAGGCGGTGAAAAAGGCGAATGGTATGCTGGCATTCATAGCAAGAGGATTCGAGTACAGGAGCAGGGAGGTACTACTGTAGTTGTACAAGGCCTTGGTGAGACCGCACCTGGAGTATTGTGTGCAGTTTTGGTCCCCTAATCTGAGGAAAGACATCCTTGCCATAGAGGGAGTACAAAGAAGGTTCACCAGATTGATTCCTCGGATGGCAGGACTTTCATATGATGAAAGACTGGATCGGCTAGGCTTATACTATCTAGAATTTAGAAGATTGAAGGGGGATCTTATTGAAATGTATAAAATCCTAAAGGGATTGGACAGGCTAGATGCAGGAAGATTGTTCCCGATGTTGGGGAAGTCCAGAACGAGGGGTCACAGTTTGAGGATAAAGGGGAAGCCTTTTAGGACCGAGATTAGGAAAAGCTTCTTCACACAGAGAGTGGTGAATCTGTGGAATTCTCTGCCACAGGAAACAGTTGAGGCCAGTTCATTGGCTATATTTAAGAGGGAGTTAGATATGGCCCTTGTGGCTGAAGAGATCGGGGGGTATGGAGGGAAGGCAGGTACAGGGTTCTGAGTTGGATGAACAGGCATGATCATACTGAATGTCGGTGCAGGCTCGAAGGGCCGAATGGCCTACTCCTGCACCTATTGTCTATTGCCTATTGTCTATTGGGTCAGAGATGGGTACCCTGGAGAGGGTTATCGGCTGGGATCTGATCCGATCCAGGGGTTTATACATGGAATTGGGTTACAGACTGGGATCTAATGAAGGGGTTTATGTGGGGAGGGAGTTTATACGTAGAATAACTATTAACCGGAGTAGAATACACACTGGGTTTTGATGAAAACGATCACATTCCTTTTCTAATAATTGCTGGTGAACGCAGCAGGCCAGGCAGTGTCTCTAGGAAGAGGGAAGATGTTTTGGGCCGAGACCCTTCGTCAGGACTAACTGAAGGAAGAGCTGGTAAGAGATTTGACAGTGGGAGGCGGAGGGGGAGATCCAAAATGATAGGAGAAGAGAGGAGCGGGAGGGATAGAGCCAAGAGCTGGATAGGTGATTGACAAAGGGGATATGAGAGGATCATGGGACAGGAGGTCCGGGAAGAAAGACAAGGGGGGGGGACCCAGAGGA
Source organism: Mobula hypostoma (assembly GCF_963921235.1). Taxonomy (NCBI): domain Eukaryota; kingdom Metazoa; phylum Chordata; class Chondrichthyes; order Myliobatiformes; family Myliobatidae; genus Mobula; species Mobula hypostoma. Next base: position 17,640,995 of record NC_086106.1, on the reverse strand, counting down.
TGGGCAAGGGGTATAGTGAGAGGGACAGAGGGAGAAAAAGGAGAGTGAGAGAAAGAATGTGTGTATAAAAATAAATAACGGATGGGGTACAATGGGGAGGTGGGGCATTAGCGGAAGTTAGAGAGGTCAGTGTTCATGCCATCAGGTTGGAGGCTACTCAGACGGAATATAAGGTGTTGTTCCTCCAACCTGAGTGTGGCTTCATCTTTACAATAGAGGAGGCCGTGGATAGACATGTCAGAATGGGAATAGGATGTGGAATTAAAATGTGTGGCCACTGGGAGATCCTGCTTTCTCTGGCGGACAGAGCGTAGGTGTTCAGCAAAACGACCTCCCAGTCTGCGTCGGGTCTCGCCAATATGTTAAAGTCCACATCGGGAGCACCGGACGCAGTATATCACCCCAGCCGACTCACAGGTGAAGTGTCGCCTCACCTGGAAGGACTGTCTGGGGCCCTGAGTGGTGGTAAGGGAGGAAGTGTAAGGGCATGTGTAGCACTTGTTCCGCTTACAAGGATAAGTGCCAGGAGGGAGATCGGTGGGGAGGGATGGGGGCAATGAATGGACGAGGGATTCACGTAGGGAGCGATCCCTGCGGAAAGCGGGGGGGGGGAGGGAAAGATGTGCTTAGTGGTGACTGGGAGACTGTTTCGCTGAACACCTATGCTCTGTCCGCTAGAGAAAGCAGGATCTCCCAGTGGCCACACATTTTAATTCCACATCCCATTCCCATTCTGATATGTCTATCCACGGCCTCCTCTACTGTAAAGATGAAGCCACACTCAGGTTGGAGGAACAACACCTTATAGTCCGTCTGGGTAGCCTCCAACCTGATGGCATGAACATCGACTTCTCTAACTTCCGCTAAGGCCCCACCTCCCCCTCGTACCCCATCTGTTACTTATTTATTTATTTATTATTAAATTTCTCTCTCTCTCTCTCTCTCCTTTTTCTCCCTCTGTCGCTCTCACTATACCCCTTGCCCATCCTCTGGGCTTCCCTTCCCCCTTGTCTTTCTTCCCGGACCTCCTGTCCTCTGATCCTCTCATATCCCTTTTGCCTATCACCTGTCCAGCTCTTGGCTCCATCCCTCCCCCTCCTGTCTTCTCCTATCATTTTGGATCTCCCCCTCCCCCTCCCACTTTCAAATCTCTTACTAGCTCTTCTTTCAGTCAGTCCTGACGAAGGGTCTCGGCCCGAAACGTCGACTGTACCTCTTCCTAGAGATGCTGCCTGGCCTGCTGCGTTCACCAGCAATTTTTACGTGTGTCGCTTGAAATTCCAGCACCTGCAGATTTCCACGTGTTTACATTCCATTTCTGTCTGTTTAGTTTGCAGGGTTTGATATCGATGGGACAATTATAACAACAAAATCAGGAAATGTTTTTCCCATTGGAGTGGATGACTGGAGGTACAGGGCGCTGGGGGAGAGGGGTCACTGAGGGACGGTGTGAGGGAGCTGGATTAATGTCAGTGGGGATACAGTCAGTGATACAGGGCGCTGGGGGAGAGGGGTCACTGAGGGATGATGGGAGGGAGCTGGATTAATGTCAGTGGGGATACGGTCTGAAACAGGGTGCTGAGGGACGGTGTGAGGGAGTTGGATTAATGTCAGTGGGGATACAGTCAGTGACACAGGGCACTGGGGGAGAGGGTCACTGAGGGATGATGGGAGGGAGCTGGATTAATGTCAGTGGGGATACGGTCAGTGACACAGGGCGTTGGGGAGAGGGGTCAGTGAGGGATAGTGGGAGGGAGCTGGATTAATGTCAATGGGGATACAGTCTGAAACAGGGTGCTGAGGGATGGTGTGAGGGAGTTGGATTAATGTCAGTGGGGATACAGTCAGTGACACGGCACTGGGGGAGAGGGGTCACTGAGGGATGGTGTGAGGGAGCTGGATTAATGTCAGTGGGGATACAGTCAGTGACACAGGGTGCTGAGGGAGAGGGTCACTGAGGGACGGTGTGAGGGAGCTGGATTAATGTCAATGGGGATATAGTCAGTGACACAGGGCACTGGGGGAGAGGGGTCACTGAGGGACGGTGTGAGGGAGTTGGATTAATGTCAGTGGGGATACAGTCAGTGACACGGCACTGGGGGAGAGGGGTCACTGAGGGACGGTGTGAGGGAGTTGGATTAATGTCAGTGGGGATACAGTCAGTGACACGGCACTGGGGGAGAGGGGTCACTGAGGGACGGTGTGAGGGAGTTGGATTAATGTCAGTGGGGATACAGTCAGTGACACAGGGCACTGGGGGAGAGGGGTCACTGAGGGACGGTGTGAGGGAGCTGGATTAATGTCAGTGGGGATACAGTCAGTGACACGGCACTGGGGGAGAGGGGTCACTGAGGGATGGTGTGAGGGAGCTGGATTAACGTCAGTGGGGATACAGTCAGTGACACGGGGTGCTGGGGGAGAGGAGTCACTGAGGGACGGTGTGAGGGAGTTGGATTAATGTCAGTGGGGATACAGTCAGTGACAGGGCACTGGGGGAGAGGGGTCACTGAGGGATGGTGTGAGGGAGTTGGATTAATGTCAGTGGGGATACAGTCAGTGACACGGCACTGGGGGAGAGGGGTCACTGAGGGATGGTGTGAGGGAGTTGGATTAATGTCAGTGGGGATACAGTCAGTGACACGGCACTGGGGGAGAGGGGTCACTGAGGGATGGTGTGAGGGAGTTGGATTAATGTCAGTGGGGATACAGTCAGTGACACGGCACTGGGGGAGAGGGGTCACTGAGGGACGGTGTGAGGGAGTTGGATTAATGTCAGTGGGGATACAGTCAGTGACACGGGGTGCTGGGGGAGAGGAGTCACTGAGGGACGGTGTGAGGGAGTTGGATTAATGTCAGTGGGGATACAGTCAGTGACAGGGCACTGGGGGAGAGGGGTCACTGAGGGATGGTGTGAGGGAGTTGGATTAATGTCAGTGGGGATACAGTCAGTGACACGGCACTGGGGGAGAGGGGTCACTGAGGGATGGTGTGACGGAGTTGGATTAATGTCAGTGGGGATACAGTCAGTGACACGGGGTGCTGGGGGAGAGGAGTCACTGAGGGACGGTGTGAGGGAGTTGGATTAATGTCAGTGGGGATACAGTCAGTGACACGGCACTGGGGGAGAGGGGTCACTGAGGGACGGTGTGAGGGAGTTGGATTAATGTCAGTGGGGATACAGTCAGTGACACGGCACTGGGGGAGAGGGGTCACTGAGGGACGGTGTGAGGGAGCTGGATTAATGTCAGTGGGGATACAGTCAGTGACACGGCACTGGGGGAGAGGGGTCACTGAGGGATGGTGTGAGGGAGCTGGATTAACGTCAGTGGGGATACAGTCAGTCACACGGGGTGAGTCAGTGACAGGGCACTGGGGGAGAGGGGTCACTGAGGGATGGTGTGAGGGAGTTGGATTAATGTCAGTGGGGATACAGTCAGTGACACGGCACTGGGGGAGAGGGGTCACTGAGGGATGGTGTGAGGGAGTTGGATTAATGTCAGTGGGGATACAGTCAGTGACACGGCACTGGGGGAGAGGGGTCACTGAGGGACGGTGTGAGGGAGTTGGATTAATGTCAGTGGGGATACAGTCAGTGACACAGGGCACTGGGGGAGAGGGGTCACTGAGGGAGTTGGACTAATCTGTTAATTGTATGGTTTCAGAATTCTTTATCCGGAAATTCCCAAGAGACTCAAGCAGTTATTCCAGGATGGATATAAGGTGAGGTGTGTGGGAGAGGGCACAAATCTGGTCACAGTTCACTGAACGCCCCCTGGTGCCCAGTTAATCTTCATCCCTTCTGCCTGCACACGGTCCCTCTCGCACCTCTCTCTGTCTTGTGAAAGCCTCCCGAGCACCACTGTTATAATCTGCCCCCGCCACCATTCCTGGCAGCCCGTTCCGGACACCACCAGTCTGTAATATAACTCGCCCCGCACACCTCAACTCAGTTCAGGTTTAATTGTCATTCAACCATACATAAACACCCAGGAATACAACCGAGCGAGACAGCGTTACCATGGGGACAAGACAGAGAATCCACGGTTGCACAAGATAGCATGAGTGGTGTCACAGCCACGCAATAAGAGTCCAAACCCCAGCCATCAATCTACAGTCGGCAGTAGCAGAGCTTGCTGTCTGCCGGGTGAACACTGGGGGGCAGCACTGATCTAGGCTGTGCCACACTGCCCCCGCTGGCTTCGAAGCCCCTCTCCTGCCGGCTGTATACAGGCCACACCCTGGCTTGAGGCCTAGTCATTGCCAAGACAGAGACCTCCCAAACCCCCTCACCGCCAGCCAAAGTTCAAAGTAAAACTTATTATCAGAGTACGTGCACGGCACCACATACTACTCTGAGATTCTTTTCTCTGCAGGCATACTCAGCAAATCTTTTATTTTTGGCGTGTGTGCGTGCGTGCGTGTGCGATGTTGGCGGGATGATGTCTTTTTCATGCCTTTACAAGGCGCGGAGCGAGAGAGAGAGACTGTGTGACGCGCCACTCCTCCCACAGACGTTTCGCAGTATTTTCCCCTTTCATTTTACGGGGTCGAGTTGCGACCTCGACACTCAACCCGGCACGGATGGAAAGCGTACTCGGGAGTGGACCCGGCTGGGTTCGAACCCGGGAACCTCCGTTCCAGAGTCCAGCGCTGATGTCACTGCGCCACCATCCGGCCCCGTGCTCAGCAAATCTATCGAACAGTAACTGTAAACAGGATCTGTAAACAAACTGCAAGTGCAGGTATAAATAATTAGTAATAAATAACGAGCATGAAATAAGATAAAGGAGTCCTTAACTGAGTGTAGTTGTCCCCTTTTGTTCAAGAGCCTGATGGCTGAGGGGTAGTAACTGCTCCTGAACCTGGTGGTGCGAGTCCTGAAGCACTTGTACCTTCTACCTGATGGCAGCAGCGAGAAAAGAGCCTGGCCTGGGTGGCGAGGATCTCTGATAACAGTTGCTGCTGTTCTACGGCAGCGTTTCATGTAGATGTGCTCAGTGGTTGGGAGGGTTTTACCCGCGATGTACTGGCCTGAATCCACAACCTTTTGAAGGATCTTCTGCTCAAAGGCGTTGGTGTTCCCATACCAGGCAGTAATGCAGCCAGTCAGCACACTGTCCACCACATATCTATAAAAGTTTGCCAAGGGTTTTGATCTCATTCCGAATCTCTGGAGACTCCTTAGGAAGTAGAGATGCTGTTGTGCCTTTTTTGCATTGATGGGTGCAGGGCAGGTCCTTTGAGAGGGGGACACCAGGAATTTAAAATTACTGACCCTTTCTATCTCTGATTCTCCGATGATTACTGGCTCAAGGACCCCCGGTTTCCCTCTCCTGAAGTCTACAATCAGTTCCTTGGTCTTACTGACAATGAGTGAGAGGTTCTTGTTAATGACAGCACTTCAATCTCCCTCCTGAATGCTGATTCATCACCCCCTTTGATACGGTGCACAACAGCGGTGTCATTAGCAAACCCGGATACGGTATTGTAGTTACACAGTCAGAGCTGTAAAGCGAGTAGAACAGAGGACTAAGTACACGTCCCGTGGTGTTCGTGGCCGTATCGATAGACCGCAGCAAAGCTGCCTCGATCTTGGTGAGAGGGCGTGTTGGGACCAGGTGGAGGACATCCTGGGTTGGGGCACCACACGGGCAAGCTGGGGTTTAGCGGGCACCCCATCGGTGAAGTGTTTGCGCTGCTCTGGCATGTCGACTTCTGAGTCTATTTGCAGCTGAGGGAAAGCCTGGGAGGAGCGAGGTGGGGTCGTTGATCATATCTGCGCCGGAGGTCGTGTTGGTGTGCCGGTATTGGCACCATGCAGTGTGTTCATCGTAGGAGTCGAGGTTTCTCAAGCTGCAGAAAGATTTTCAGGATCTGAGTTGGGAAACTGGAGGAGCACTTTTGACGAGTTTGCGAACTGGAATGTTGTTGGGCATATTTTGGATACGCACGTAGAAGTTTGCAGAAGCTGCTGTCCTACGGATCTCCAGGACTGCTACTCCGCTCATTGTTGGGAGCCATTGGCCAGTGTGGATTATCGGGCTCCTGAGATTATTCTCAGAGCAGTATGGAGCTGTGTGTTGATGTTTGTGTGAGCATTCCTCTCCCAGGTGGGTGCACAATATTCGGTGACCGAGAAACATGGTGCTAGGCTAGATGTTCATAGGACTGACTGTTTAGCACCCCGTTTGGTTCCTGCTATCTGCCCGATCATGGCTGTTCTGGATTTTGGATTCTTTCCTACATTTTGAAGATGGATCCTGTATGAGAGAGTTCGATTTAGTGTGACTGACTCCAAAGTGCTTTGGGTGTGGGTTGTTGGGTACCTGTTTGTCATGTTGTTTGATATTAAGTTTAGGTTGGCTAGTCGAAATGTGGTGAAATATGGAAATTACTGTTTTGGTGACATCCATATTTAGGTACCACTTTGAGAAGTAGTTGGATAGGGAGTTGATATCTTGGGTAAGGTTTTTTCCAATGGATTTGGCATCGTTCGATCGGAAGGCATCAGTGTATCTAAATTTAGCAGATTTGGTTTCAACACGTTGATGTGTGGAGGTTTGCGTGCTTCGAGGACTCCCTTCAGGTGACGTCGACTCAGGGCCACCCGTGTTGGAACGGTTGTGGACGCGATGTCAGATGAAGATCAATCCAACCCCGGCTCCCGATCGGACAGCCTTGGGTCTGCCCCTCCTGGGCCACAGTTAACCATCAACACCTTTCCTGTATTGGGGCAACCAGAAGTCCACACGATAGTTCAGACACTGCTGAAGCAGGACTTAATATTAACTTGGAATTCTTCTACTCAACGCCCTGCCTTGTGAGGGCAAGCATGGGGTAGGCCGCCTTTTCCATCCTGTCACCACTGAGCACACCTACACGAAGTGCTGTTGCGGGAAAGCAGCAACCATCATCAGGGATCCCGCCTGGTCATGATCTCTTCTCGCTGCTGCCATCAGGAAGAAGGTACAGGAGCCCCAGAACTTGCACCACCAGATTCAGGAACAGTTACTACCCCTCAGCCATCAGGCTCTTGAACCAAAGGGGATCATTTCAACCTCACTCGCCCCATCATTGAATGTTCCCACAACCCGTGGACTCACTTTCCAGGACTCTTTCTCATGTTCTCGATATATATTTATTTATTATAATTTATTTCTCTCTCTGTATTTGCACTATTTGTTGTCTTTTGCATACTGGTTGAACACCCCAGTTGGGGCAGTCTTTCATTGATTCTGTTGTGGTTATTATTCTATAGATTTATTGAGTATGCCCGTAAGAAAATGAGTCTCAGGGTTCTATTTGGTGACATACGTTACTTTATTGTCGCCAAACAATTGATACTAGAACGTACAATCATCACAGCGATATTTGATTCTGCGCTTCGTGCTCCCTGGATTACAAATCGATAGTAAATAGTAAAAATTTAAATTGTAAATCATAAATAGAAAATAGAAAAGGGAAAGTAAGGTAATGCAAAAAAACCGAGAGGCAGGTCCGGATATTTGGAGGGTACGGCCCAGATCCAGGTCAGGATCTGTTCAGCAGTCTTTGATAATAAATTTACATTGAATTTTGAGCTATCAATGAGTGCAGCCACTTTCTGGGGGCTGAGGACTTGGACTCCCAAGATCTCTCTGTACATCAACACTAAGAGTCCTGTCAGGAACCATGTACCGTCCCTTAACATTTCACTTCCCAAAGAGAAGCACCTCACGTTAAACTCCATCTTCCACTTCTCCCTCCATATCTGCAACTGACCACTGTATTCCTTGGCAATATTCCGCATTATTTAAAGCATCTCCAACTTTTCTGTTGTGTGCTGATCCACCCATGTACTTTTTAATCTTAAGTCTCACAAACAGCAGATGGGATTTATTCTGGCTGGAGGTCCACGAGCTGTGGGTTGGGTAAGGATCAGTGCTGGTGTCTCTGTTTGTGAGATCTATCAAAGAGGAAAATGTACTGTTGATGGGTGAGCTTGCAGACGACAGAAGGATTGGTGGAATCGTGGGCAGTGTAGAAGACTGCCAAAGATCACAGTGGGTTATAGGTCAGTTCAGTTATGGGCAGAGAAATGGCAGGTGGAACTTAATTTGGGCACTTTGCGGGATCAGATGTCCTCTGTGGGTGAGCCAATTCCGAATCTAAACTACCAATTCATGGTGGGTGCACCTTAAGTCTTCCAGATCAGCCTACCTCGAGGGACCTTGTCAAGTGACTTGCAAAAGTCCGAGCACTTACCCCATCGTCGCCACCTCCTCCAAAAGCTCATGAGTTAGTAAGTCACAACTCTCCCCCCCCCCAAAAGGTGTGCTGACTCTCCTTAATCAGCATTTCCTGCTGTAGATGATCAAAAATCCTTTCCCGAAGGAACCCTTCCAGTAGCTTTCCTGGAGACGTGCAGTCCTGGTCTGTAGTCCCCTTTTCTCCTCTGGAACAATGGGAACAGTGTTAGCTGCTGTCCAATCCTCCAGGATCTTCCCTGCAGCTGGAGAGGATGCGGAGATCCCAGGAATCTCATCTCTCACCCCCCCCCCGCCCCCCGTGATAAGCTGGTGTATATCCCATCTGGTCCTGGGGACTTTGCCACCTTAATAGTCGTTGTCAAATAAAGATCTTCACCATAGCCGTAGTTCCCTGGTGGTTATCGTGGGACCCCGTCCCTCTGACTGGGAAGGTTGCTTTCCTGGTGGGACCCCACCTTCCCGCCAGGGTGGGGATGGGAGCCTTATCCATGCCTCGAGCTGACTCTTCCTCCCCTCACCCCTGCAGCTCGTCTTCTTCACCAATCAGAGGGGCATCAGCCGGGGGAAACTCCGTCCTCAGGACTTCCAGAGGAAGGTGGAGGCAGTGATCAGCAAGCTGGGAGTGCCGGTCCAGGTGAGGGAGAGAGGGAGGGCAAGGGAGGGGGGAGGGACAATGGAGTGAGAGGTAAGGGGGAGGGAGGGAGGAGTGAGGAGAGGTGAGCGACAAGGAGGAGGGAGGGGGTGAGAGGAGAGGTGAGGGGCAAGGAGGAGGGAGGGGGTGAGGGGCAAGGAGGAGGGAGGGATTGAGGGAGGGGAATGGGAACAAACTCATGGAACAGGATTTCTGACCCACAGTGTTGGGTCCTCGTGGTTGATGCAGAGTGTGACAAATTAGTTATTTCTCGTTCTGACCCCCCCACCCCCCGCCAGGTTTACGTGTCGACCGGGCTGGGGTTCTACCGGAAGCCATTACTGGGAATGTTGGATCACCTTCAGAAACAGGTACTCAATCGCCCCCACGCACTCTGCTCGGTGCAGGATGGAGCAGGGGGATCTACCTGATCTGCCGGTGGGAGGGAGGGGGCCGCTGGTGTTCTCATGGTCCCGGGACCCAAGCGCTGTCGGAGGGGCCGGGATTGCCCCCCTGTCCGTGTCTAATTCTGTCTGTGTTCCTCTTTCCCCATCCCCCACCCCCAGGGGAACGATGGAGTGGAGATCGACCTGGACAAGTGCCTCTACGTTGGAGGTGGGTGTGTCTCGGGGTAGAGGGGATGTCCTGGTACGTAGAAGTCAAAGCATACAGTACTGTGCAAAAGATTTAGCCACATTCATATAGCTAGGGAGCCAGATGTTTGCACAGTACTGTAGTAATTTTATGTATTGCTCTGTACTGCTGTCACAAAAAACCTAATTCTGATATGAGTCTCTATTGTGGACTGAGAGTGGGAAGCGGGCAGGGAGAGGGGAATCATGGTTGGGAAAAGGGGAAGGGAGCAGGAAGCACCAGAGAGACATTCTGTAATGATCAATAAACCAATTGTTTGGAATCAAATGACTGAGCCTGGTGTTTCAGGGCTGGATGTGTATGTACGTGTGCCAACCCCCCTACCCCACCGCCCCCCCCCCAGCTCCTGGCATGCCTTCCCTGCCATCTGCCCACATTCATTCTCTGCTCCACGTCGACAAATGCAGTACTGCGCAAGTCTGAGGAACCCAAGCCTAAGACTTGAGCACAGTTCTGTTGAGGTTACGCTTCGAGCAGACACAGAAACACACCCTTTACTCCGCCACGTTCATGATTGATTAAACTACTGCTAAGTAATCACTCGATTCATTTCACATCTGTCGTATCTGCCACCACCAACAGTCTGGCAGCACGTCCCAGCCACCTACCGCGCTCTGTGTAAAAAGAAACCTTGCCCTCGTAGTTCCCTCTCACTTTAAATGCATGCACTCTGATACTAGACATTTTCCTCTGGGGGGAAAGATATCGACTGTCTACTCTATCTGTGCCTCCCATAATGGTATAAAGCTGAATCAGGTCTCCCCTCAGGCTCGGCCGCTGCAGAGGAAACAACCCAGGTTTGTCCAGCCTCTCCTTGTTGCTCCTGCCCTCTAATCCGGGCAGCATCCTGCTGATTCTCTTCCCCACCCTCTCCACACCCTTCCTGTAATACGGGGGCTGGAACTGGTCACAATACTCCAAGTACGGTCTAGCCGGAGTTTAATACAGCTGCTACGTAACTTCCCCACTCAGTGTCTCGGCTGAAACCCTCCGACGATTTCTGCTTCATAACACAACACTTGCATCAAATCTCGTGTAATGTCTTTGTTCCCCTTCCTCCATCCCTACCTCACCATTCCCCTCCCTCTCTGCCTTCCCTCCTCACCCCCCTCCCCCTCACTCCTCCTCCCTCAGTGGCTCCAATTGATGCCTCTCTCTCCCTCGCCCACAGATGCTGCAGGGAGACCCCCAGACTGGGCTCCGGGCCGGAAGAAGAAGGATTTCTCCTGCAGTGACCGCCTGGTAACTGATGTTTTGTCCTCAGGACCTTCTCCTGACCCCTGGACCCTCCCCATCCCCTCTCCCAACCCCAGATCTCAAGGTCTGTCTCCTAGAATCTTCCCCATGACCCTTGACCTCAGAGTCTATCCCTGGGACCCACCCTCCCTCCAACTCGTGACTTCAGGGTCCGTCGCCAAGACCCTTCCTCCACCCTTGTCCACCCCAGGATCCTTGTTCCTGATCCCTCACCTCCGGGTCTGCCCTGGGGCCTTTCGCCTGACTCCTCACCCCAGGGGTTCCACCTCTCTTTGTGACCCTGACGTCGGGTCTGTCTGTCCTTTTGCCCCAGATCAGTGGGGCTGTTCATCCCCGAGCCTCCTCTCATAGTTCGCCACAAAGTCCTCCTCCCCTCGCCCCACGGACGGTGCGTCACTGAAACTCTTCCCCTCCCCCGCTGACCTGCAGCCAGTCTGTCACTCAGAAGCTTCCCCTGCTTACCCTCCTGCTCTATCCCCGCAGTTCGCTCTGAACGCCGGGATCCCATTCAGCACTCCCGAAGAGTTTTTCCTGGGCTGGAAGCCGGCCGCCTTCCGTCTCCCAGAGTTCGACCCGGTGAGTGTGTGTGTGTGTGTTTCTCATAGGGCTCCTTGCCTGTGTGCTGGAGTGCAGATCATACCAAGACGGGCAGAGGGACAGGGAGTCTACACGAAGGACTTGGATAGGTTGGGAGACTGGGCAAAGGGGTGGCAGATGGAGTGTACGGTCATGCATTTTGGTAGAAGGAATAAAGTTAGGAAACTGTTTTCTAAATGGGGAAGAAAATCAGAAATCGGAAGGGCATAGGGACTTGGGAGTCCTAGTGCAGGATTCTCTGAAGGTTAACTTGCAGGTTAAAGTTCAAAGTTGAGTCAGTAAAGTGAAAAGATTATTTGTCACGTGTATGGTACAGCAAAATGTGTTCTGTTAGTGACTGTCACAGTCGAAAGATGTGCAAGTGTTTCCACAACTCACCAATCCTAACTCACTCGTCTTTGGAGTGTGGGAGGAAACCAGGGCACCCGGAGGAAACCCACACGTCCATGGGGAGAACGTACGAACTCCTTACAGACCGTGGCGGGAATTGAACCCCGATCGCTGGTTCTGAAAAGTATTGCACTAACCAGTGGGGAGGAGGAAGGCAAATGCAATATCTGCATTCGTCTTGTGAGGCCTAGAGTAGGAGAGCAAGGATGTAATGCTATAAGGCAGCGGTCTGAACACATTTGGAGTATTGTGAGCAGCTTTGGGCTCCGTACCTGGCATTGGCGGAGGTTCTCGGGGACTGTGCTGGGAATTAAAGGGTTAACATCGGAGGAGCATTTTGATATCACTTGGTATGCGCGCGATGCAATTCAGAGAGATGTGAGGGACCTACTGGACACTGTACGGCCTGGATAGAGTGGCCGTGGAGAGGATGATCCCGGGAGCAGCCGTCGGGGTTTTGATGATAAATGGACGTCCCTTTGGAACTGAGGGTGGTGAATCTGTGGAATTCGTCGCCACAGAGTGCGGTGGAGACCAAGTCGTTCGGCACGCTTGATGCAGAGATTGATTGGTGAGGTCGTTAAGGGTTACGGGAAGAAGGTGGGAGGAAGGGGTTGGAAAAAGAAATCAGCATGAGTGACGAGTGGGGCAGACTTTATGGGCCGAACGGCCTCACTCAGCTGCCCTGTCATCCGGGACGCTGCAGGATGTCGATCAGTTGCAGAGAGGGGCAGGGGAACGGCAGATGAAGTTTAGTCCAGGGACGTGTGAGGGAAATGGAGGGCAAATGTAAGGGGATGGGACACAGCTAATGGCACGACCCTGAGCCGTGTTGATGCAAAGGGGGACCTCGGGGTCCAAGCCCACAGCCCCCTGAAGGTGGCCACACAGCGGGGAAGAAGGCCGATAGATTTCCTGTCTTTGTCAGGGTGTGTGCTCGGTATCAGAGTCAGGGAGCCGTGTAGCAGCTGTATAAGACTTCGGTGAGGCCGCGCTGGGAGTACTGGGCGCAGTTGTGGTCGCCCCATTACGGGGAGGGTGTGGGGGCTGTGGAGAAGGTGCGGACGTTGCTCACCGGGGCACTGCCTCGATTAGAGGGCAGGAGGTATGAGGAGAGGTGGGACAAACGGGGTGGTTTTTTCTGCAGCAGTGGCGACTGAGGGAGACCTGATCAATGTTTAACAGGATTGCGAGGCACAGACAGAGCAGGCAGCCGGTGTTGTATTTCCCAGCGGGCAGTGTCTCATTCCGGAGGGAATGCATCTAAGGTGGGGGGGGGTGTAAATTCAAGAGATGGGCAGGGTAAGATGTCTTTTCCGGAGAGTGCTGGGGGCCTGGGTTAGTGCTGAAGGCAGATACTGTGTGATCAAGAGGCTGTTAGACGCATGGATGTGCAGGAAGTGAGCGTAAAACCATTCAGGCCTTCCAGTCTGCTCCAGCATCTAATCTCGGCTGATTGACTGTCCCGGGACATTGTGTAGGCAGAAGGGATTCGTCCGGATAGGATTTAATTACAGTTTAATTAATGTTGTGGCTGAACGGCCTGTTCCTGCTTCCCTCTCTCCCCCGCTGACCCTCTCTCTTCGCACCCCCGACAGAGAAAGCTGCAGACGGGTCTTCCGCAGTACGAGCCACCCTCTGCCCCCCTGACCGTTCCCGGATCGGAGCTGATCGTGGCTGTCGGATTCCCCGGCTGTGAGTGTTCTCCACCCGCCCTTTCCTCTTCCCTCCCCTCCCCCCCACTCGTTTCCTCCCCCCTCCCTAGCCCCCCTCACTTCCTGAGCACTCCTCCCTCTCCCACCTTCCCATTTCCCCCTCTCTCCTCCTGTTCCCTCCACCTAATCTCCCTCCCTGGCTGCTCAACCCCTCTCATAGCTCAGTCCCTCAAGTCCCCGCAACATCCTCGTTAATCCCCTCTGCACCCCTTGTAGCTTAATGGCATCTTTCCTGTAGCAGGCCGACCAAAACTGAACACAACTACTCCCAAGTGTGGCCGCAACATGTCGTCCCAACTCCAATACTCAGTGCCTTGACTGTTGAAGGCCAGTGCTGTCACCCCACTGTCTATCTGTGACTCCACTTTCAGGGAACATTGTACCTGTAGCCCTGGGTCCTCTGTCCTACAACACTCCCCTGGTCCCTGCTGTTCACTGTGGAAGTCCTGCCCCCCCATCCGTCTGCCCAAAGTGCAACACCTCGTACTTATCTGAATTAAACTTCATTTGCCTTTCCCCGACCACTGACCCAGCTGATCAACGTCCCTCTGTAAATCCTGATAACCACCTTCACTGTCAACGACAGCACCCATTGTAGTGTCGTCCGCAAACTTACTAACCCTGCCTTGTACCTGTTCATTCAAATCGTCGACACATAACAAGCAGTATTTGGTTTGTGATGGTTTTGGGTTCTATGACTGCAAAGCCCTGTCCGATTATAGATATTCACGGGCACCATCACTATAGGGAGGTTATACGGTATTGACAAGGACTAGTTTCTCCGTCTGGTCTCTGCTGCAAAGATTAGCTCCCAATACCCACTGCTTGATGGCCGCCCTCCCGACCAAGGAGGTAGTCCAGCTGACAAAGAAGTGTAAACACAATATATTTTTAATCATCTACATTTCAATGTTGACAAATAGTTCTTAACACACATTTAACACTTCCAGGGGATTTCTAATTTATAAAAGGTTTCCCAATTACAATAGTTTTAACAACTACAAAGTATTTCCAAAAGCGGTTATGGTTCTTACAAACTAAAATAATGCACCAGCAAGTTGTAGATGAATGAGTCGTCCGTCACAGAAATCAAAGGTTGAGGAATAAATTCTAGTTCTTCCTTCTGTCAGTCTCCTTGTCATTCCTGACAATCCCCAATGCTTCTGATATTTATAGTATTTTCTACTAGATGAGAGACAGCATCTGCCTGTGATGTTTTCCAGATACTTGTCCTAGGACAAAGTAACTCATGCCGATGGGCTTAAAAGCTTCTGGCAACCGAAATCCCAAACGTCCACAATTAATGCTGTGAGGGTTGACCCTCTGAGTATACAAAACAGCCCAACTTGTAACCATGTTTGATGTGCTGAGTGACATAACGTGCCTTGTGATTGCCGAATGGAGACCAGTCATCTCCTGGTTACTTCACTTTGCAAAGGTGCGCTTCCAGTTACAAGCTGATTACTGTTTGCGGTGTATATCAAGAACTGAAGACTGGTTCCGGTTTGCACAAAAAGCTGAGCCAGGAGTGTTAGCTAAAAGTTAACTTTGTCACCAACAACTCTGACCCTTTGGAGAGGTCATGCTGCCGTGTTAGAAAGCTGAGGCTGGCAATAAGCCTCTTGGGCCCAGGGGAGTAAACGTCCATCGCAAGTTCAACACCGAGCCCCGGGGAACACCACTATTCTCAGAAACCACGTTCCGCCCTGTCTGTCTGCTGCCTACCACCGAGCCAGCTGTGTGTACACACAATCAAAGACCCCACCCACCCTAGAAATTCTTTCTTTTGCCCACTCCCGTCAGGCAGAAGACACAAAAGCCTGAAAGCACGGTCAGCTTCTATCTCAGAGACTTGAACGGACCTCCTGTACGATAAGACGCTCCCTTGACATCTTGTTATGAACGTGCACACAATTGCTTACCTGCACTGCACCTTTTCCTGTAGCTGTTGCACTTTATTCTGCATTGTTACTGTTTTTCCTTCTTCTACCTGAATGCACGGGGTAAAAATTTGATCAGTATGGACAGCACACAAGGCACTGCAGCTTGGTACATGTTACAACAATGAAATTCCTAGATCCCATGCAATTGAACCTTCCAGAAGCAGCCAACTGCGTGGAACTTCTCAAAAGTCATTACCGCATAGATGACATCTACCACTCTGCCCTTCTCGAGCTTCTTGGCCATTGTATCAAATCTTTCAGACGTCGTCTCCCACGCACACAAAACCACGTTGGCCATCCCCTGTCCTTCCAGATGCACGTCATCCCTCAGATCCCCCGAATCCCCTCCACTGCGGGTGTTAGATCCTTTGGCCGATAGTTCCCAGGGTTCTCTTTGCCGCCCTTCGGTAATTTATTTTAACCTGTCTCCTCCCATTCCCAGCGGGAAAATCCACCTTCATCCGGGATTTCCTGGTGACTGAAGGATATGTGTACGCAAACAGGGTGAGTGGGCCTCTTGTGGGTGAGGTCGGAGGGAGCTGGGTGTGGGGGAGGGGTGCGAGGGAGGGGCTGGTGGACTGACCCCTGACCCCTGACTGGGACCCCAGTGGCAGATTGATGCGGGGGAGGGTACCACCCCCACACTACTCTCTAACCTCCAAGCTGTTCCTCTTCTGCAGGACACGCTGGGCTCCTGGCAGAAGTGTGTGTCTGTGTGTGAGGCAGCACTGGGCAGTGGCAAGAGGGCCATTGTGGACAACACCAACTTGGACCTCGAGTCCCGCAGCAGGTAGGGGGAGTGGGCAGAGGATGGAGGGAAAGGGAGGGGGGGTTGGAGCAGGCGAATTATACGTGAGGGAGAGGGGGCAGGGCGGGTGAGGAGGAGGAGGAGGGAGCAGGAAGGAAAGTGAGGGGAGTAGGTGAGACGAAAGCAGGAACGGAGAAGGGGTAGAAAGGCAAAGGGAGGGGGAGGACAGTGGGGGCCAGCGCCAAACTTAAACCTGAGTCTTGCAGCACTCGGGTTTGGGATGAGAAAGACCAGGGTGGGGGCCGGGGGCAATAAAGGGCAACTCTAGCCTGTATCCCAAGTTGGGACAGTTAAGGGGAATGAGGATGGGACGGGGCAAGGGGAGAGAAAGCTTCTATATGAGAGGGAAAGGGGAGGGGTGGGGAGAGGATCTGGGGGGGTGGGGATCTGTTGTCAGGTAATCTCACACTGGCTTGGTTGACCCTAAACCTCTGTCGCTGACTCTTGTCAACTCTCCCGCCTCACAGGTACACTGAATGTGCTCGGAAAGCTGGGGTCCCCTGTCGCTGCTTCCTGTTCACAACTTCTTTTGAGCAGTCAAAGCACAACATTCGGGTGAGTGAGTCGTCCCGGGACACAGGGCGAAGCTACCCTGCTCCCCACTGTCCCATCACCTACTCCATGGGTCAAACACAGAGTGAAACTCCCTCCACACCGTCCCATCACACACTCCCGGGGTCAGACACAGAGTGAAACTCCCTCCACACCGTCCCGTCACACACTCCCGGGGTCAGACACAGAGTGAATCTCCCTCCACACCGTCCCATCACACACTCCCGGGGTCAGACACAGAGTGAAACTCCCTCCACACCGTCCCATCACACACTCCCGGGGTCAGACACAGAGTGAATCTCCCTCCACACCGTCCCATCACACACTCCCGGGGTCAGACACAGAGTGAAACTCCCTCCACACCGTCCCATCACACACTCCCGGGGTCAGACACAGAGTGAATCTCCCTCCACACCGTCCCATCACACACTCCCGGGGTCAGACACAGAGTGAATCTCCCTCCACACGGTCCCATCACACACTCCTGGGGTCAGACACAGAGTGAATCTCCCTCCACACCGTCCCATCACACACTCCCGGAGTCAGACACAGAGTGAAACTCCCTCCACACCGTCCCATCACACACTCCCGGGGTCAGACACAGAGTGAATCTCACAGAGTGAATCTCCCTCCACACCGTCCCATCACACACTCCCAGGGTCGGACACAGAGTGAAACTCCCTCCACACCGTCCCATCACACACTCCCGGGGTCGGACACAGAGTGAATCTCCCTCCACACCGTCCCATCACACACTCCCAGGGTCGGACACAGAGTGAAACTCCCTCCACACCGTCCCATCACACACTCCCGGGGTCAGACACAGAGTGAATCTCACAGAGTGAATCTCCCTCCACACGGTCCCAGCACACACTCCCGGGGTCGGACACAGAGTGAAACTCCCTCCACACCGTCCCAGCACACACTCCCGGGGTCAGACACAGAGTGAAACTCCCTCCACACCGTCCCATCACACACTCCCGGGGTCAGACACAGAGTGAAACTCCCTCCACACCGTCCCATCACACACTCCCAGGGTCGGACACAGAGTGAATCTCCCTCCACACAGTCCCATCACACACTCCCAGGGTCGGACACAGAGTGAAACTCCCTCCACACCGACCCATCACACACTCCCAGGGTCAGACACAGAGTGAATCTCCCTCCACACCGTCCCATCACACACTCCCGGGGTCAGACACAGAGTGAATCTCACAGAGTGAATCTCCCTCCACACGGTCCCAGCACACACTCCCGGGGTTGGACACAGAGTGAAACTCCCTCCACACCGTCCCAGCACACACTCCTGGGGTCAGACACAGAGTGAATCTCCCTCCACACCATCCCAGCACACACTCCCGGGATCGGACACAGAGTGAAGCTCCCTCCACACCATCCCATCACACACCCCGGGTCAGCCACAGAGTGAAATCCCTCCACACCGTCCCAGCACACCGGGGTCAGCCACCAGAGTGAAACTCCCTCCACACTGTCCCATCACACACTCCCGGGGTCAGCCACAGAGTGAAACTCCCTCCACACCGTCCCATCACACACTCCCGGGGTCAGACACAGAGTGAAACTCCCTCCACACTGTCCCATCACACACTCCCGGGGTTGGACACAGAGTGAATCTCCCTCCACACCGTCCCATCACACACTCCCGGGGTCAGCCACAGAGTGAAACTCCCTCCACACTGTCCCATCACACACTCCCGGGGTCGGACACAGAGTGACACTCCCTGCACAGCGTCCCATCACACACTCCCGGGGTCGGACACAGAGATGAAACTCCCTCCACACCGTCTCATCACACACTCCCGGGGTCAGACACAGAGTGAATCTCCCTCCACACCGTCCCATCACACACTCCCGGGGTCAGACACAGAGTGAATCTCACAGAGTGAATCTCCCTCCACACGGTCCCAGCACACACTCCCGGGGTCGGACACAGAGTGAAACTCCCTCCACACCGTCCCAGCACACACTCCCGGGGTCAGACACAGAGTGAAACTCCCTCCACACCGTCCCATCACACACTCCCAGGGTCGGACACAGAGTGAATCTCCCTCCACACAGTCCCATCACACACTCCCAGGGTCGGACACAGAGTGAAACTCCCTCCACACCGACCCATCACACACTCCCAGGGTCAGACACAGAGTGAATCTCCCTCCACACCGTCCCATCACACACTCCCGGGGTCAGACACAGAGTGAATCTCACAGAGTGAATCTCCCTCCACACGGTCCCAGCACACACTCCCGGGGTTGGACACAGAGTGAAACTCCCTCCACACCGTCCCAGCACACACTCCTGGGGTCAGACACAGAGTGAATCTCCCTCCACACCATCCCAGCACACACTCCCGGGATCGGACACAGAGTGAAGCTCCCTCCACACCATCCCATCACACACTCCCGGGGTCAGCCACAGAGTGAAACTCCCTCCACACCGTCCCAGCACACACACCTGGGGTCAGCCACAGAGTGAAACTCCCTCCACACTGTCCCATCACACACTCCCGGGGTCAGCCACAGAGTGAAACTCCCTCCACACCGTCCCATCACACACTCCCGGGGTCAGACACAGAGTGAAACTCCCTCCACACTGTCCCATCACACACTCCCGGGGTTGGACACAGAGTGAATCTCCCTCCACACCGTCCCATCACACACTCCCGGGGTCAGCCACAGAGTGAAACTCCCTCCACACTGTCCCATCACACACTCCCGGGGTCGGACACAGAGTGACACTCCCTGCACAGCGTCCCATCACACACTCCCGGGGTCGGACACAGAGATGAAACTCCCTCCACACCGTCTCATCACACACTCCCGGGGTCAGACACAGAGTGAATCTCCCTCCACACCATCCCATCGCACACTCCCTGGGTCAGACACAGAGTGAAGCTCCCTCCACACCGTCCCAGCACACACTCCCAGGGTCAGACACAGAGTGAAGCTCCCTCCACACCGTCCCATCACACACTCCCGGGGTCAGACACAGAGTGAATCTGCCTCCACACCGTCCCATCACACACTCCCTGGGTCAGACACAGAGTGAAGCTCCCTCCACACCGTCCCAGCACACACTTCCAGGGTCAGACACAGAGTGAAGCTCCCTCCACACCGTCCCATCACACACTCCCGGGGTCAGACACAGAGTGAAGCTCAGAATCAGAATCAGGCTTATTATCACCGGGGTTCAGCAGTTCAACGCAATACATAATCTTGCAGAGAGAGAGAAAAAAAAGGTAATAATAAATAAAATAAAACATAATGGTAAATAAACAAATAAATCAATAACGTATATTGAATAGAGTATTAGAAAATGTACAAAAACAGAAATACTGTATATTAAAAAAATGAGGTAGTGTCCAAAGCTTCAAAGTCCATTTAGGAATCAGATGGCAGAGGGGAAGAAGCTGTTCCTGAATCGCTGAGTGTGTGACTTCAGGCTTCTGTACCTCCTGCCTGATGGTAACAGTGAGAAAAGGGTGTGTCCTGGGTGCTGGAGGTCCTTAATAATGGATGCTGCCTTTCTGAGACACCGCTCCTTAAAGATGTCCTGGGTACTTTGTAGGCTAGTGCCCAAGATGGAGCTGACTAGATTTACAACCTTCTGCAGCTTCTTTTGGTCCTGTGCAGTAGCCCCTCCATCCCAGACAGTGATGCAGCCTGTCAGAATGCTGTCCACGGTGCAACTATAGAAGTTTTTGAGTGTATTTGTTGATGTGCTAAATCTCTTCAAACTCCTAATGAAGTATAGTCGCTGTCTTGCCTTCTTTATAACTACATCAATGTGTTGGGGTCAGGTTAGATCCTCAGAGACCTTGACACCCAGGAACTTGAAACTGCTCACTCTCTCCACTTCTGATCCCTCTATGAGGATTGGTATGTGTCCCTTCATCTTACCCTTCCTGAGCTCCACAATCAGCTCTTTCGTCTTACTGACGTTGAGTGCCAGGTTGTTGCTGCAGCACCATTCCACTAGTTGGCATATCTCACTCCTGTACGCCCTCTCGTCACCAGCTGAGATTCTACCAACAATGGTTGTATCGTCAGCAAATTTGTAGATGATGTTTGAGCTAAGCCTACGCACACAATCATGTGTTTTCAGTGAGTCGAGCAGTGGGCTAAGCACACACCCCTGAGGTGCGCCAGTGTTGATCGTCAGCGAAGAGGATATGTTATCACCAATCCGCACAGACTGTGGTCTTCCGGTTAGGAAGTCGAGGATCCAATTACAGAGGGAGGTACAGAGGCTCAGGTTCTGCAACTTCTCAATTAGGATTGCGGGAATGATGGCATTAAATGCGGAGCTATCGTCGATGAACAGCATCCTGACGTAGGTGTTTGTGTTGCCTAGGTGGACCAAGCCGTGTGAAGAGCCATGGAGATTGTGTCTACTGTTGACCTATTGTGACGATAGGCAAATTACAGTGAGTCCAGGTCCTGGCTGAGGCAGGAGTTCAGTCTCGTCATAACCAACCACGCAAAGCATTTCATTTCTTCACTGTCGATGTGAGTGCTAGCAGGCAATAGTCGTTACGGCAGCCCTCATTATTCTTCTTTGGCACTGGTATAATTGTTGCCTTTTTAAAGCAAGTGGGAACTTCTGCCCATAGCAGTGAGAGGTTGAAAATGTCCTTGAATACTCCGGCTAGTTGGTTGGCACAGATTTTCAGAGCCTTACTCCATCGGGACCTTCTGCCTCGCGAGGGTTCACTCTCTTTAGACAGCCTAACATCGGTCTCTGAGACAGAGATTACAGGGTCATCAGGTGCAGCAGGGATCTTCACAGCTGTAGCTGTGTTCTCCCTTTCAAAGCGGGCACAGAAGGCATTGAGTTCATCTGGTAGTGAAGCATCGCTGCCATTCATACTATTGGGTTTTGCTTTGTAGGAAGCAATGTCTTGCAGTCCCTGCCAGAGTTGCCGTGCATCTGATATCGCCTCCAACCTCATCCCAAATTGTCCCTTTTTACCTTGAAATCACCCTCCACAAATCATACCTGGTTTGCTGGTAAGGGCTGGGTTGCCAGCAATGTTCCCTCTAATTTTTAGTAGTGTGCGCAAAAATCTTATGTTGTGCAAATTTTTTTCCTGTGACAAAAGTATGTGCGCACTGAATGCACACATGACACAGTTTATGTAGGTTTACAAAATATTTGACATAAAACTGCACAGAATAACAACAAAATAACATACATATTTAAGTCACTCAGTTATTTTTTCTCTCACCTGTCTTTGGCATTTCCCCATTCTTTGTAAACTCTATCTAGACTACTAGAAGTTCCATCCAGTTAATAGCTTTTTGATTCTCATTGACATATCCAAATGACATTCACCTAAACGTTTTCTCAGCTTGTTTTCGAGTTGATTCATTAGGCTAAGACTTCGCTCACAGTCCGCACTAGACACCAGAAAGGTTACCCCAATGTCCATCAACTGTGCAAGGTCATTATGAGGCTATAAGGCTAGAACTTGCGGGTGTGAATTGGGATGATGTTTTTGCAGGGAAATGTACTATGGACATGTGGTTGATGTTTAGAGATCTCTTGCGGAATGTTAGGGATAAATTTGTCCCGGTGAGGAAGATAAAGAATGGTAGGGTGAAGGAACCATGGGTGACAAGTGAGGTGGAAAATCTAGTCAGGTGGAAGAAGGCAGCATGCATGAGGTTTAGGAAGCAAGGATCAGATGGGTCTATTGAGGAATATAGGGAAGCAAGAAAGGAGCTTAAGAAGGGGCTGAGAAGAGCAAGAAGGGGGCATGAGAAGGCCTTGGCGAGTAGGGTAAAGGAAAACCCCAAGGCATTCTTCAATTATGTGAAGAACAAAAGGATGACAGGAGTGAAGGTAGGACCGATTAGAGATAAAGGTGGGAAGATGTGCCTGGAGGCTGTGGAAGTGAGCGAGGTCCTCAATGAATACTTCTCTTTGGTATTCACCAATGAGAGGGAACTTGATAGTGAGGACAATATGAGTGAGGTTGATGTTCTGGAGAATGTTGATATTAAGGGAGAGGAGGTGTTGGAGTTGTTAAAATACATTAGGGCAGATAAGTCCCCGGGGCCTGACGAAATATTCCCCAGGCTGCTCCACGAGGCGAGAGAAGAGATTGCTGAGCCTCTGGCTAGGATCCTTATGCCTCGTTGTCCACGGGAATGGTACTGGAGGATTGGAGGGAGGCGAATGTTGTCCCCTTGTTCAAAAAAGGTAGTAGGGATAGTCCGGGTAATTATAGACCAGTGAGCCTTATGTCTGTGGTGGGAAAGCTGTTGGAAAAGATTCTTAGAGATAGGATCTATAGGCATTTAGAGAATCATGGTCTGATCAGGGACAGTCAGCATGGCTTTGTGAAGGGCAGATCGTGTCTAACAAGCCTGATAGAGTTCTTTGAGGAGGTAACCAGGCATATAGATGAGGGTAGTGCAGTGGATGTGATCTACGTGGATTTTAGTGAGGCATTTGGCAAGGTTCCACATGGTAGGCTTATTCAGAAAGTCAGAAGGCTTGGGATCCAGGGAAGTTTGGCCAGGTGGATTCAGAATTGGCTTGCCTGCAGAAGGCAGAGAGTCGTGGTGGAGGGAGTACATTCAGATTGGAGGATTGTGACTAGTGGTGTCCCACAAGGATCTGTTCTGGGACCTCTACTTTTCGTGATTTATATTAATGACCTGGATGTGGGGGTAGAAGGGTGGGTTGGCAAGTTTGCAGACGACACAAAGGTTGGTGGTGTTGTAGATAGTCTAGAGGATTGTGAAAGATTGCAGAGAGACATTGATAGGATGCAGAAGTGGGCTGAGAAGTGGCAGATGGAGTTCAACCCAGAGAAGTGTGAGGTGGTACACTTTGGAAGGACAAACTCCAAGGCAGAGTACAAAGTAAATGGCAGGATACTTGGTAGTGTGGAGGAGCAGAGGGATCTCGGGGTACATGTCCACAGATCCCTGAAAGTTGCCTCACAGGTGGATAGGGTAGTTAAGAAAGCTTATGGGGTGTTAGCTTTCATAAGTCGAGGGATAGAGTTTAAGAGTCGCGATGTAATGATGCAGCTCTATAAAACTCTGGTTAGGCCACATTTGGAGTACTGTGTCCAGTTCTGGTCACCTCACTATAGGAAGGATGTGGAAGCATTGGAAAGGGTACAGAGGAGATTTACCAGGATGCTGCCTGGTTCACAGAGTATGCATTATGATCAGAGATTAAGGGAGCTAGGACTTTACTCTTTGGAGAGAAGGAGGATGAGAGGAGACATGATAGAGGTGTACAAGATAATTAAGAGGAACAGATAGAGTGGATAGCCAGCGCCTCTTCCTTAGGGCACCACTGCTCAATACAAGAGGACATGGCTTTAAGGTAAGGGGTGGGAAGCTCAAGTGGGATATTAGAGGAAGGTTTTTTACTCAGAGAGTGGTTGGTGTGTGGAATGCACTGCCTGAGTCAGTGGTGGAGGCAGATACACTAGTGAAGTTTAAGAGACTACTAGACAGGTATATGGAGGAATCTAAGGTGGGGGCTTATATGGGAGGCAGGGTTTGAGGGTCAGCACAACATTGTGGGCCGAAGGGCCTGTACTGTGCTGTACTGTTCTATGTTCTATGTCGCAAAATGGTTCATTTTGAAGTACAAATGCCATCACTTGAGCAAAGTTTGAAATCAGTTTGGATTTAATTTTTTCTTGCACGGAAAATTTGAAATCATTAAGCTATAAAACTATTACAGTATTTTCAGCTAGAAAATCATGATATTTTAGACATAAGGCATTATCTCGTTCATCGCCAAATATGAAGTCACAATTTACAATTGCAGAGAAATCAAAAGCTGACCATTCTTGTACCTCATCTTCAGTAAACCTTTCTTCTAAATGAACACAGAGACTATTTATAAAAGTCAACAGTGAACTTGTATCTACCGTGATGTTTTCTTCACATTGTTGGCTTAGCAAAACTTTAACTTTGTCACTCCACGAAACATTGTCTCCCAGATGCTGCTTTTTTATCTTGTTAATTGAGGCTCGCGCAAAATGAAGTGAATCAATCGATGTTGGGCCACTGTTTTGCAGAACCTTGCACAGTGCAGCCAGTTCATCAAAGACTTCGCTTAAAACCTGTAAGGCTACTTTGTATGTGATGTTTATCCATTTCTTATGACAGTATTTAGCCACAGGGTCATTTGACTGATCTTTTTCAATAAAAACTTAGTAAGCTATCTACAGGATTTGAAACAGATCTTTGTAAACTTTACGATATGAACACTGTCCACCAAAGATGGCTGCTGCTGTGATGCAGCTGTACAAACCGGAACAGAAAGGCGAGGTGACGTAAATTAGTGACGTGCATTGTGGTATTTGAAAAACCGACCAACTAGTTAACAGAAACATTGAGCTAAAAGATTATTTTCAGTAAGTATAATTATTAATTACTACATTATTTTAGGTATTTAACCTTTTGTGTGCACGTTAATTTCCTTTGTGCGCTGGTTGGAAAACGTGTGCACACACAGCTTAGAGGGAACATAGGTTGCCAGACTTGAATGCCACAGATCTAGCCTTCAGCAGATGACATAACTCCAGGTTCATCCACAGCTTTTGGTTTTGGGAATGTACAGTAAGTCTTTGTAGGCACACATTCATCCAGACAGGTTTTAATGAAGTCGGTAACAACTGCAGCATACTCATCCAGATTCAAAGATGAATTCCTGAATGCAGTCCAGTCCACCGACTCAAAGCAGTCCTGTCGGCACTTCTGTGCTTTCCTTGTCCAAACCTTCTTGGTGCTGCAGTCTTCAGTCTCTGCCTCTACTCAAGGAGTAGAAGTACAGCCAGGTGATCAGACTTCGCGAAGTGAGGGCATGGAATAGCACGGTAGGCATTCTTGATGGTGGTGTAACAATGGTGCAGTGTGGTGTTTCCTCTGGCATTGCAAGTTGATGGTAATTCCTTTGTGAGCTTTCCAGACTGGCCTTGTTAAAATCTCCCAAAACGATGGTGAAGGCGTTAGGGAGCGCTGTTTTGTGCATGTTGATCCCACTAGTCAGATTATCTGAAGCCTGCTTGACAGTGGCCTGAGGTGGAATGTAAACTGCTTCCAGAATGACCTCATAGTAGGTAAAAAGGACAGCACTTTACTGCTAGATATTCCAGGTCTGGTGAGCAGAATTGGGACAGCACTGATATATTTGTGCACCAAGAAGAGTTGATCATGAGGCCTACTCCTCCACCTCTGCTTTTGAGAGCTCCTATCGATCTATCCTGACAGTGTATAGTAAACCCGTTGATCTGGATCGCTGCATCCGTTACGGAAGGGGTTAACCAGGATTCCGCGAAACAAAGGACACACGTGGTCCTAATGTCCCTCTGATTCAGCGCCCTGGCTGAGATCATTGATTTTATTCACCGGAGACTGCAAGTTCGGCAGCAAGTTCATTGGTATGGGGAGTTTAAAACACCGTTTCCTTAAAAGTATTTGTAATCCTGATCTCCACCCACGCTTTCTCGGAGGTTTTCTCCGTGGGCCCTTCCAACCACAGACTCAGTTGTTTCCGTCGGTTTTAAGCAGCAATGGTTCATTTAAACGCATTAAGACGTCTTTGATGACTGTACTGACCTTGCAAACAGTTGTGCTTTTTAGCTGTAACAGGCTGAAATGGAAATATTTAATCATATCCATTGAGAGTACTGCTGCTACTCGAGTCGCATGTAGGCACCCCGGAAGTAGGCGGAACCTCCCTCCACACCGTCCCATCACACACTCGCGGGGTCAGACACAGAGTGAAACTCCCTCCACACCGTCCCATCACACACTCCCGGGGTCAGACACAGAGTGAAACTCCCTCCACACCATCCCATCACACACTCCCGGGGTCAGACACAGTGAAACTCCCTCCACACCGTCCCATCACACACTCCCGGGGTCAGACACAGAGTGAAACTCCCTCCACACCGTCCCATCACACACTCCCGGGATCAGACACAGAGTGAAACTCCCTCCACACTGTCCCATCACACACTCCCGGGGTCAGACACAGAGTGAATCTCCCTCCACACCGTCCCATCACACTCTCCCGGGGTCAGACACAGAGTGAAACTCCCTCCACACCGTCCCATCACACACTCCCGGGGTCAGACACAGAGTGAAACTCCCTCCACACCGTCCCATCACACACTCCCGGGGTCAGACACAGTGAAACTCCCTCCACACCGTCCCATCACACACTCCCGGGGTCAGACACAGAGTGAAACTCCCTCCACACCGTCCCATCACACACTCCCGGGGTCAGACACAGAGTGAAGCTCCCTCCACACTGTCCCATCACACACTCCCGGGGTCAGACACAGAGTGAATCTCCCTCCACACTGTCCCATCACACACTCCCGGGGTCAGACACAGAGTGAAACTCCCTCCACACCGTCCCATCACACACTCCCGGGGTCAGACACAGAGTGAAGCTCCCTCCACACTATCCCATCACACACTCCCGGGGTCAGACACAGAGTGAATCTCCCTCCACACTGTCCCATCACACACTCCCGGGGTCAGACACAGAGTGAATCTCCCTCCACACCGTCCCATCGCACACTTACAGGGTCAGACACAGAGTGAAGCTCCCTCCACATGGTCCTAGGGATCTCCCAGCTGCCTGTAACTTCTGTGGGCCGGAAGAGATGGTGGACCATGTCTGCATGGTTTGTGTGAGACTGCAGTTCCTACTCATACCTGCTGGAGCTGCTCCTCACACTGGTTGCTTTCTAGACCCATCTGCTTTATATTTGGTCATCCAGTACGGAGGAGGGCAAGGAGGGAGGAGGATGTCTGAGTAAACCTGCTCCTAAAGCTGGCCAACTAGCTGTCCGAGAGTCCTGGATGCAGGCGTTAGAGGGATCTGCCCAGGGAGACCTTATGGCAATTTTCCAGGGGTATATCTGTGCCTGGGTAACCGTGGGAAAAGAACAGAGAGTGTCTCTGGGCACCACGGAGGTGCTCTGGGACCACTGGGAAATGCAGGGGGTAAACGTTATCATAAAAAGGCAATTCCCCTCAGTAACAAGTATACCACCCTGGATATCTGCTGTCGCTGAGGAGAGGATGTGTGGGGAATTTAATAGTCAGGGGAGTAAACAAGGGATTCTGTGGTCACGAAAGGAGCTCCTGGAGTGTATGTTGCCCCCCAGGTTGCAGGGACAGGGACTTTTCGGTCTGGGCTCACAGCATTTTGCAGAGGGAGGATGCGCAGCCAGATGGTAGATATTGGTGGGGAGGGAGCTGAGGTCCTGAAGATAGAATATGGGTAGGCAGCTGAAAAGATCCTCAAGGGTAGTAATCTCTGGATTGGTGTCTGTGCCACGTGCCAGAAAGGGCAAGAATGGGATGCTTTGGCAGGTGAATGTGTGGCTGACAAATTGGTGTGGAGGGAAGTGTTTCAAATTTTCGGGTCTTTGGGATCTCTTCTGGGGAAGGAATGACCTGTATGAAAGGGACGGGTTACACCTGAACTCGAGGGGACCTCATGTCCTTGTGGGCAGGTTTGCTGGAGCTATTAGGAAGGATTTAAAACAAGGTTGGCAAAGACTTAGGAGCCGGGGTGACGGGTCAGAGGATGGCGTAGATTTCACATGCAGACACCGTGAGGAAGGATAGGCAGTCGACAGGGTATAACTGCAGTGAGCTGGATGGCTGGAGATGTAAATATTTCAATGCAAGAGGTATCTGGAACAGGAGTGAGAGGCTTTGAGCTTGGATCGGTACGTGGAGCAATGACATGGTCGTTGTGGAGACTTGGCTCTCACGGGGGCAGGAACGGCTGCTGAATTGTTTGGGGTTTAGATGTTTCAAAAGGGATGGGGTGGGAGGGGGTAAGAGAGGCCAGGGTGAGGCATTGCTAATCGGTCAGTATCACAGCTGCAGAAAGGAGTGACGTCATGGAAGAACATACATCAAAGTTGCTGGTGAACGCAGCAGGCCAGGCAGCATCTATAGGAAGAGGTACAGTCGACGTTTCAGGCCGAGACCCTTCGTCAGGACTAACTGAAAGAAGAGCTAATAAGAGATTTGAAAGTGGGAGATCTAAAATGATAGGAGAAGACAGGAGGGGGAGGGATGGAGCCAAGAGCTGGACAGGTGATAGGCAAAGGGGATATGAGAGGATAATGGGACAGGAGGCCCAGAGAGAAAGAAAGGGGGAGGGGGGAAGCCCAGAGGATGGGCAAGGGATATAGTCAGAGGGAGAAAAAGGAGAGTGAGAGAAAGAATATATATATATAAATAATGGATGGGGTACGAGGGGGAGGTGGGGCCTTAGCGGAAGTTAGAGAAGTCAATGTTCATGCCATCAGGTTGGAGGCTACCCAGATGGAATATAAGGTGTTGTTCCTCCAACCTGAGTGTGGCTTCATCTTGACAGTAGAGGAGGCCGTGGATAGACATGTCAGAATGGGAATGGGACGTGGAATTAAAATGTGTGGCCACTGGGAGATCCTGCTTTCTCTGGCGGACAGAGCGTAGGTGTTCAGCAAAGCGGTCTCCCAGTCTGCGTCGGGTCTCACCAATATATAGAAGGCCGCATCGGGAGCACCGGACGCAGTATATCACCCCAGCCGACTCACAGGTGAAGTGTCACCTCACCTGGAAGGACTGTCTGGGGCCCTGAATGGTGGTAAGGGAGGAAGTGTAAGGGCATGTGTAGCACTTGTTCCGCTTCCAAGGATAAGTGCGGGGAGGGAGATCAGTGCTCCCGATGTGGCCTTCTATATATTGGTGAGACCCGACGCAGACTGGGAGATCGTTTTGCTGAACACCTACGCTCTGTCTGCCAGAGAAAGCAGGATCTCCCAGTGGCCACACATTTTAATTCCATGTCCCATTACCATTCTGATATGTCTATCCACGGCCTCCGCTACTGTAAAGATGAAGCCACACTCAGGTTGGAGGAACAACACCTTATATTCCGTCTGAGTAGCCTCCAACCTGATGGCATGAACATTGACCTCTCAAACTTCTGCTAATGCCCCACCTCCCCCTCATACCCCATCCGTTATTTTTATATATATATTCTTTTTCTCCCTCTGTCCGTTTCACTATACCCCTTGCCCATCCTCTAGGCTTCCCCCCTCCCCCTTTTCTTTCTCCCTGGGCCTCCTGTCCCATGATCCTCTCGTATCCCTTTTGCCAATCACCTGTCCAGCTCCTGGCTCCATCCCTCCCCCTCCTGTCTTCTCCTATCATTTTGGATCTCCCCCTCCCCCTCCCACTTTCAAATCTCTTACTAACTCTTCCTTCAGTTAGTCCTGACGAAGGGTCTCAGCCCGAAACATCGACTGTACCTCTTCCTATAGATGCTGCCCGGCCTGCTGCGTTCACCAGCGACTTTTATGTGTGTTGCTTGAAATTCCAGCATCTGCAGATTTCCTGCTGTTGACGTCATGGAGGGATTGTCTTGGAGTTGCTGTGGTTGTGCCTGACTCATCATCCACAAAACCACCTACCTTAGTATCACCTGCATACTTACTAATCCAATTTACCCCCCCCCATCTAGACTTGATAGAGGTGTTTAAAATTATGAGGGGGATTGATAGAGTTGACGTGGTTAGACTTTTTCCATTGAGAGGGGGGAAGATCCAAACAAGAGGGCATGGGTTGAGAATTAGAGGACAAAAGTTTAGGGGTAACATGAGGGGGAACTTCCTTACTCGGAGAGTGGTAGCTGTGTGGAACGAGCTTCCAGCAGAAGTGGTTGAAGCAGGTTCTATGTTGTCGTTTAAAGCTAAATTGGATAGATATATGGACAGGAAAGGAATGGAGGATTATGGGCTGGGTGCAGGTCGGTGGGAATAGGATAGGGTAAGAGTTCAGCACGGACTAGAAGGGCCGAGATGGCCTGTTTCCGTGCTGTAATTGTTGTATGGTTATATGATCTTCCGAGTCAGTGTGGGGGAAGTCAGAAACGGGAAGGGACCAATCACTCTGTTTAGAAATACTCTCCAGATATTGAGAAAAATAACGGGGTTGATGTCATGCGTGACTTTGACTTCCCTAATGCAGATTAGCACTTCCTTAGTGCAGAAGTTGTGGATGGGGCAGAACTCGTTACATGGGTGTCCAGGAGGATTCCTGGCACAGTACATAGACTGGCCGACTCGAGGAGAAGGCAGACTGGGTCTGGAATGAGGCAATGGATCTGGTCAGGTGACAGCTGTCTTGGCAGGCGAGCATTTCGCAGACCGTGCCCATGACTCCCCGACATTCTCCACAGCCTTGGAGGTGGAGTGGAGCAAACTGTATGGAGGCGGTCGGGGGGGAAGCGAATTGTGATGCCATTGGCGTAAATTGGGAACAGATTTACTCGGGGAAAAGCACAGCAGAAATGTGGAGTTATTTATGGACCAGTTGTGTGAGGTCATGGGTAACTTTGTCCTACTGAGGCAGGAAAAGACTGGGGGGGTGAGTTTGACATGCGATGTGGAACATCTAGTCAAGAGGAAGAACAAAGCTTACTCAAAGTTCTGACTCGGATGGGGAAGTGGAAAGCTGGGTTAGTAAGTTTACCGATTACAACATTTGATGGTGGTAGGCTGCAGCAGGATGTTGGTATGAGGCAGAGCAGAGCTGAGGAGTGACGGACGGAAACGTGTGACGTGATGCATCCTGGAACATCAAACTCCACGGCAGATTACAGGGTTAATGCCAGGAGAATCAGGGGTCGTGGCGGTGTACGTCATTAGACCCCACAAAGTTGTGCTTAAATTGATGGGGTGATTGGCCTTCATTAGTTGGGGGGGTGGGGGGTGGGTTTGAGTTGATGAACCACAAGGTAATGTTGCAGTTCTATAAGCCTCCAGTTAGACCGGCCTTGGAGTATCGTGCCCAGTTCTGGTCGCCTCATTGTTGGAAGGATGTGGAAGCTTTAGAGAGATTTACCAGGACGCTGCCTGGATTAGAGAGCATGCCTTATGAGGAAAGATTGAGCGAGGTAGGGCCTTTTCTCTGTGGAGTGGAGGGTGAAAGATAACTTGATAGGGGTGTATAGCATTGGTAGAGTGGATAGCCAGCGTCTTTCCCCCAGGCCGGAAATAGTTAATACAAGGGGGGTGTAATTTTAAGGAGATTGGAGGAAAGTATCGGGGTGATCTCAGAGATAGTAATAGACACAGAATGCTGGAGGAACTCAGCAGGCCAGGCAGCCCGAAACATTGACTGGCTACTCTTTGCTATAGATGCTGCCTGGCCTGCTGAGTTCCTCCAGCATTTTTATGTGTATTACCTTAACTTCCAGCAAGTGCATATTTTCTCTTGTTTACACAGAACAGTGGGTGAGTAGATTAAAAGAAAGCCAGCACCATGGCTCTACTGCTCCGTGTAATTACTGGTGGATGCTATAGCAATGCAGTCAAGATGCTGGAGGGAACTCTGCAGGTCAGACAGCGTCTCTGGAAGTGAATACAGTCGACGTTCCGGGCCAAGGTTCTCCTTCCGAGAGAATGCCAGTGGGTGGAGGGGAGGGAGGACAGCTAGCGGCGATAGGTGAAGCTAGGTGGGAGGGAAGGGTAAAGGGCTGGAGAAGAAAGGATCTGATGGGAGAGTGGACCATGGGAGAAGGTGAAGGAGAGGACCCAGAGGGAGGTGAGAAGGGGTAAGAGGCCAGAGTGGGGAATAGAAGAGGGGAGGGGGGAGGGAGATTTTTTTTTACCAGAAGTTTGAGAAAACTATATTCATTGCATCAGGTTGGAGGTTAGCCAGGGGTAATAGAAGGTGTTGCTCCTCCACCCTGAGGGTGGCCTCACCTTGGCACGAGAGGAGGCCTGTGTTCCATACACTGGATAGTGCTGGGAACCCTTGAGTTCAGTTTGTGGTAGTCACTGTTACCGTCTCTTTGTTTCCGAGTTGCAATGAACGTATTTTTTGTAAAAAGGGTCAGACGCAGCAAAGCCCTTTTACGACTAGCTTTATTTGTCACGTGGACATCGAGACACTGTGAATTGCGTCGTTTTGCTTCAAATGAAATCGGTGAGGATTGTGCTGGGGGCGGCCCGGCGGTGTGGCCACACTTCCTACGCCAACGAGTCACTAACCCTGACTGTCACACAGTCACGGGGAAAACTAACTCCTTACACGCAGTGGCGGGAAAGGAACCGCGAATTGCTGCTGGCACTGCACTCTGCCACCTCAACACTAAACACTGTCCGATAGGTAATCGCTCTGCTCTTTCCATTTCTGTTGGAGAGGGAGTTTATCCCTGTGGTGGTCTGGGCCATCTGCGCCCATCCCACACGCTGTATTCAAAACCGACATTGAAGCTTAACAGAGAAGCGGAGAGGGTGGGGATGCGGGGAGAAGGGGCAGGAGCTGAGACCAAAATCGGATCGCTGCAGATGTGTCAAATCTGAAACAAAAGCAGAGAAGGAACTGGTCAGTGTTTTGGCGAGGATTCGGCTCCAGTCCTGGGAGGAGAGAGAGATATTCAGCTGATGTGGCAGGGGGCTGGGAACCGGAGTGAGAGGGCTGAGCATGAGGTAGTTGGTTTACAAACAGAGGTCATGTGTAGTGAGACTCCCAGCAAGGGGAGGCTGACGATGGGGCAAAATTGCAGTCAACAGGATAAGTTGCAATGCAAAAGGTGAACAAAATCAAAAGGGGTGAATACAGGACTGAAGGTTTGTATCTGAATGCAAGCAGTGTAGGGCATAAGTTAGATGAACTTGTAGCACAGTTACAGATTGGTAGGTGTGATGTTGTAGGCATCATGGAATTGTGGCTGAAAGATGATTATGTCCGAGGATACACATTGCATTGAAAGGAGAGGCACGAAAACAGACGGGGCGGCGTTCTCTGTTGGTGAAAAATGAAAGCAAATTATTAGGAAGAGGTGACATAGGGTCGGAAGGTGTTGAATTGCAGATAGAGCTAAGGAACTGCAAGGGTAAAAAGACCCTGACGGGAGTTGTATACAGAGCCCCAAACAGTAGTAAGGATGTGGCCCACAGATTACAATAGGAGATAGTAAATACATGCCAAAAGGGTAACTTCAATGTGCGGGTAGATTGGGAAAATCAGGATGGTGCTGGATCCCGGGAGGGGGAATTTGTAGAGTACCTATGAAATGGCTTTCGAGTCGGCTATGGTTGAGCCCACGAAAGGATCAGCTATTCTGGATTGGGTGTTGTGCAATGAAACAGAATTGATTAGAGATTAAGGTAAAAGAACCCTTTGGGGACAAGTGATCATAATATGATAGAATAGCGGAGTAAAGGGAATTATAGAGGCATGAGAGAGGAGTTGGTCAGAATTGATTGGAAAAGAACACTGGCAGGGATGATGGCAGAGTGGCAATGTCTGGAGTTTCTGAGAGTAATTCAGAAGGCAAAGGATATATACATCGCAAAGAGGAAGAAGTATTCTAAAGGCAAGATGACACAACTGTGGCTAATGAGAAATCAAAGCCAAAGAGAGGGCATATAATTGAGCAAAAATTAGTGGGAAGTTAGAGGATTGGGAAGCTTTTAAAAACCAACAGAAGGCAACTAAAAAGGTCATTAAGAAGGAAAAGATGAAATAGGCAAGTAAGCTGCCCAATAATATTAAAGAGGAAAAAGTTTCTTCAGATACATGAAGTGTAAAAGAGGTGAGAGTGGATATCGGACTGCTGGAAAACGATGCTGGAGAGGTAGTATTAGGTGACAAGGAAATAGCAGATGAACTGAGGAAGTGTTTTACATCAGTCTTCACTGTGGAAGACACTAGTGGTATGATGGAAGTTCCAGGTGTCAAGGGTCACGAAGTGTGCGAAATTACAACTGGAGAGAAGGTTCCTGGGAAACTGAAAGGTCTAAATATAGATAAGTCACTTGAATCAGATGGTCTACACAACAGGGTTCTAAAAGGTGGTTGAAGCGATTGTGGAGGCATTAGTAATGATCTTTTCAAGAATCACTATATTCTGGAATGGTTCCAGAAGACTGGAAAATTGTAAATGTCACTCCACTCTTCAAGAAGGGAGAGAGGCAGAAGAAAGGAAACTATAGGCTGGTTAGTCTGACCTCAGTGGTTGAGAAGCTGTTGCAAAGACGTGGTTTCAGGTTACTTGGAGGCACATGATAAAATGGGCAGAAGTCAGCATGGTTTCATCAAAGGAAAGTCTTTCCTGACAAATCTGTTGGAATTCTTTGAAGAAATAACAAGCAGGGTAGACAAAGGAGAATCGGTTGATGTTGTGTACTTGGGTCTTTGACAAGGTGCTGCACATGAGGCTGCTTAAGATAAGAGCCCGTGGTATTCGAGGAAAGATTCTAGCATGGATGACGTGGCTGACTGGCAGAGGGCAAAGAGTGGGAAGAAAGGGAGCCTTTTCGGGTTGGCTGCTGGTGACTCGTGGTGTTCCACAGGGTTCAGTGTTGGGACCGCTTCTTTTAACGTGAAATATTAGTGACTCGGATGATGGAATTGATGCCTTTGTTGCAAAGTTTGCGGACAATACAAAGGTAGTTGGAGAGACAGGAGGTTTTGAGGAAGCAGAAAACTACTAGGGCTTAGATTAGATGAGGGGAATGGACAATGAAGTAGATTGAGTACAGCGTTGGGAAGTGTCTGGTCATGCACTTTGGTAGAAGAAATAAGAGGATAGAACATTTGAGGAACGTTTGTCCGCTCTTGGACTGTATTCCTTGGAATTTAGAAGAATGAGGGGAGACCTTATAGAAACATTTCGAATGTTGAAAGGCATGGACAGAGTGGATGTGGCAAAGTTGTTTCCCATGATGGGGGAGTCTAGTACGAGAGGGCATGACTTAGGGATTGAAGGGCGCCCATTCAGAACAGAAATGCGAAGAAATTTTTTTTAGTCAGAGGGTGGTGAATCTATGGAATTTGTTGCCACGGGCAGCAGTGGAGGCCAAGTCATTGGGTGTATTTAAGGCAGAGATTGACAGGTATCTGAGTAGCCAGGGCATCAAAGGTTATGGTGAGAAGGCGGGGGAGTGGGACTAAATGGGAGACTGGATCAGCTCATGATAAAATGGCGGAGCAGACTCAATGGGCCAAATGGCCGACTTCTGCTCCTTTGTCTTATGGTGTAATATTTTCTAAATGGAGAGAAAATACAAAAATCTGAGGCACAAAGGGACTTGGGAGTCTTTGTACAGGATTCCGTAAATGTCGATTTGCAGGTTGAGTCAGTGGTGAGGAAGGCAAATGAGATGTTAGCATTCATTTCCAGAGGACTAAAATACAAAAGCAAGGATGTAATGTTGAGCGTTTCTGGAGCACTGCTGAGGCCTCGCTTGGAGTATTGCGAACAGTTCTGGGCCCCTTAGAAAGGATGTGCTGAAACTGGAGAGGGTTCAAAGGTGGTTCACGAAAATGATTCCAGCATTGAACAGCTTGTCACATGAACAATGAGGGGTGATCCAATTGAAACCTATCGAATGTTGAGAGGCTTTGATATAGTGGCTGTTTCCTCTGGTGGGAAAGTCTAAGACTAGAGGACACAGCCTAGAATAGAAGGGGGTCCTTTTAAAACAAAGATGGAGAAGAACTTATTTAGCCAAAGAGTGGTGAATCTGTGGAATTCTTTGCCACAGGCAGCTGTGGAGGCCAAGTCTTCGTGTATATTTAAGGCAGAGGTTGGTAGATTTATGACTGGACAAAGAATGAAAGGATACGGGGAGAAGGCAGGGGATTGGGGCTGAGAGGGAAAATGGTGAAATGGAAGAGGAGACTATGGGCCAGATGCCCTAATTCTGCTCCTAAATCTCATGTTCTTGTATGAGTCAGTTCTAAGTAGCAGTACGTGCAGGGAGGGTGGGGGAGAGGTATGGCTGAGGCAGGGAGCAAGTCATTGAGGTTCGGGAGGAGGGGGGAGAGAGAGGTACGAACAGACACCAGGAAGGAGTTGTCCGTGTGTAGAGGGAGGGAGGGGTGCATCTGCTGGCTGCCGAATCTGTCCAGATAATTGGGCTGGGGTGGGGGGAGTGAGATGGTGGCGGTTGATGGGAAAGAACAGAGGGAGTCACGGAAGGTGTGATGGGTGAACTTACATGGCGTTTTCTCCCCCTCCACACCCCAACCCTACCCTCCGTCCTCCCCTCACCCCACCACAGTTCCGAGAGATGACATACACCGGAGATGGTCACGCTCCAGTCAACGAGGTGGTGATGAACAGCAGTCGGTGAGTCCCTAGTTCTCTCGCCCTCTGTCCAGCCACACCGCTACCCCTCATCCCTCCCTTTGCCTCCCAACCTCCTGCCCCTCACCCCAACCCACCCTCCCTCTCTAACACCCATTATCTCCCCCCTCCAAGAGCGTTACCTCTGTCTGTCCCACCCCTCCTCACTGAGCACCGTTTCATTCCCTCCCCACCCTCCCGCACAAACTAAGGCGTTATCCGCTCCGTCAATGAGCTCTGGGTTGGACCTGGTAGGGTGGGAGCTCAATTGCAGCCCCCCCCCCACTTAAACATCAGCTGTCAACATCTCTACCCCTCCCTCCATCTCCAACAGGAAGCGGTACGTGGAACCTACCCTGAGCGAGGGTTTCTCCACCATCCTGCGCATCAACTTCCTGCCCCGGTTCCAGGATCCCAAGCTGCAGGAACACTATCGCCTCTTCTCTGAGGGCTGAGATCTGCCACCTCCTTCCCGACCATCCGCCACCCCCTGGCCGCGGATCCCGGAGAGGACGACGCCCGGATCGGGGGCTGTGGGGTCGCCCTGCACTGCCGGCACTCGGGCCATGGTCCCGAACCCTGTATCTGTCTGTACCCTGCAATAAAATGTAGCCACAATCCAGCTGGTGTGAGTGTCCCTCTGGGCAGAGAGGCAGAGGCTGTGGCCACATCCTCTGAGTCGAATGTTTGCACAGGTAGATAGTTTATTCAGGTACAGCGACTCTCTGATTTGCATACAGTCCTTATAGATCAACCCATCAAGGGTAAATGATACTCGCCACATACATTGACAAGTTTTAGGAAACTACAGAGGTGTGTTGGCACTACAGAAAACAGCATCCAACAGTTATACAGAATAAAATATTGTGTAAAAATAAAATTAGAAGTGTGAATATGAAATAAAATATTGAAATACCACATTATGAAAGGTGGTTTTAAGTGTTTACAGTCCAGTGTAGTGTCTGAATGGTTGGGAGTCTAATTGGAATGGTTGATCAGATTAACTGCCCGGGAAATAAACTTTCAGGATGGCATAAAGTTTTTGTCTTAATAGCACAAACACACGGGATTCTGGCACCCAGGACGGGCCTGAGGAACTCAGCAGGTCAGGCAGCATCTACGGAGGGGAATAAAGTCGATGTTTTGGGCTGAGACCCTTCAGCGGGCCCAAATGTTCGACTGTTTATTTCCCTTCCGTAGACTTTGCCCGCGGTTTCTTGCGGTCACGAGCAGGGCAGTCGCCGTGCCAACCTGTGGTGCATTCTGACTGGATGCTTTCTATGGTGCATGGATTAAAAATGGGTGAGGGTTGGAGGGGACTTGCCAAATTCCTTCAGCTTTCTGAGGAAGTGGAGACACTGGGAGTTTTCTTTGACGTGGGAGGCGCCCCACGTCCCCAGCGAGGCCAGAATTTGGCCTGTGAATTGTTCACGGTGCCCCTTCGTGGCTGGAGGGCTGCGTTGCACTTGACCGTTTACATAGGAAAATTGGCTGACAAGGGTGGGGACTTTCAAGTTTATTGTCAACGCGGGAATGTGTGGCCTGGGGATATAAATACCAGAGAAATGAGCAGATTACGTCACAGCTAGAGAGCACTGCATCACAGACACAGGCCACGTGCACTATCTAGTCCATGCAACCTGATCTTCTGTCTGGTCCCACCTACTTACACCCGGACCATAAGCCATCAACCACCACCTATATTTTGCATCAGAACACACAACCACCACTTCCACTGGCAGCTCATTCCAAAACCTCGTTTTCTCTGAGTGAAGAAGTTCCCCCTTACATATTTCACCTTTTGCCCTAAACCTATGACCTCTAGTTATGCTCCCACCCAACTTGGGTGAGGAGGGAAAAGAAAGCCTATGTCAATTTGTCTATCCCTCTCATGACCTCTAGAAGATCTCCAGTTTCCTGCCCTCCGGGGAGTAATGTATCTTGTAACTCAGGCCCTTGAATCCTGATGGTGTGGGCACATGGCCAAGTGGTTAAGGCATTGGACTGGCGATCTGAAGGTCGTGAGTTCGAGCCCCAGCCAAGGCAGCGTGTTGTGTCCTTGAGCAAGGCACTTAATCACACATTGCTCTGCGACAACACTGGGGTCAGCTGTATGGGTCCTAATGCCCTTCCCTTGGACAACATCGGTGTCGTGGAGAGGGGAGACTTGCAGCATGGGCAACTGCTGGTCTTCCAAACAACCTTGCCCAGGCCTGCGCCCTGGAGAGTGAAGACTTTCCAGGTGCAGATCCATGGTCGCGCAAGACTAACGGATGCTTTTATTATTGAATCCTGATGACATCCTCGTAAATTTTCCCTGCACTCTCTCAAGCTTATCGGTATCTTTCCTGTAAGTAGGTGACCAGAACTGCCCACGATACTCCAAATTCACCTCAGCAGCGTCTTGTACAACTTCAACATAACGTCCCAACTCCTCAGCACGACACAGTGGGCCGAAGGCCCTGTGCTGCTCTGTTCTCTGCACAACCTTCCCTCGTTCGTCAGGCTCCACAATCTCTTTCTAAGCGCTGTCTGCAGTATAATAACATCTCCTACAGGAGGGCGATCAAAACCGACCACAGTACTCCTCACCTACGTCGTCTTCAACTGCAACGTAACGTCCCAACTCCTGTATGCAGTGCCCTAACTGATGAAGCACCTTCTTCACCACCCTCTCTGTCTGCAAGAACCACATACCTGCACCCCTGGGTGCCTCTGTTCGACGACACTTGCCCAGGGACCTGCCGTTCACTGCCAGAGTCCCCGGCCCCATTTCTCTTCCCTGAAGTGCGACTACTTGAGTGTGGGTTTGGGTGTAGGGACGGGCACGTTCTTCGGATCAATGGGTAGAGAGCGCCGCAGGAGGGGCAGGGAGGAAGGAGGGGGTACCATACGAGGGACAGAGGAGAGAGCGAGCCGTGCTGTGGGAGGGGCAGGGAGGAGACCACGGTGAAGAGAGGGAGTGCCACACATCGGGAAGGATGGCAAGGAGAGAGCGCTTTAGAGGGGAGGTGGGGGAGGGCGCACGGCGCTGTGGACAGGCTGGCGGTGAGGGAGCGCTGCCTGGCTGTTTAGAGAGCTGGCGAGCAGGAAGCACGGCTCTGCGAGAGGGAGATGTGCCCTTGTGCGTGTCCCCTCCTCCCCAACTGGGCGAGGGTGTTGAATGACACCGTACACTCACGGAAACATTTCTCCCACACCTCCGGCCACATGCAAATCGCCTCGCTGTCAGCAAAGGAATTAACAGCTGGGAAGCAAATGATGAGGTGAGGCACGATTCCAGCTCCTCTCTGTGGCTACTCACCAATACCA
This sequence comes from Mobula hypostoma, assembly GCF_963921235.1. NCBI lineage: Eukaryota > Metazoa > Chordata > Chondrichthyes > Myliobatiformes > Myliobatidae > Mobula > Mobula hypostoma. Next base: position 17,600,727 of record NC_086106.1, on the reverse strand, counting down.
GGCACTGTAAACAACCGCTTCCCCCAGCAGTAAAGTCATGGCTGTAAACAACACAAGAGTTGTCCTCACTGGCTAGCTGCCAGCACTGGTCATTGTCCGCACTGGCTAGCTGTCCTCACTGGTTATTGTCCGCACTGGCTAGCTGCCTGCACTGGTCATTGTCCACACTGGCTAGCTGTCCTCACTGGTCATTGTCCGCACTGGCTAGTTGTCCTCACTGGTCATTGTCCGCACTGGCTAGCTGCCCTCACTGGTCATTGTCCGCACTGGCTAGTTGTCCTCACTGGTCATTGTCCGCACTGGCTAGCTGCCTGCACTGGTCATTGTTCTCACTGGCTAGTTGTCCTCACTGGTCATTGTCCGCACTGGCTAGTTGCTTTTGCAGCAGTCGTACGGTGCAAAGACATACAGCTGGCGATAAACTACAAAGTAAATAGTTTGAAACAAAAGGAATATCAGGTTAGTGTTCATGGCGGTGGGGAAGAAGCTGTTCTGGAATCGTTGAGTGTGAATCTCCAAGACTCCAGTACCTCCTCCCCGGTGGGACCAATGAGAAGACGTCATGTCCCAGACAGTGAGAGTCGTTCAGGGGCTGGTGCTGCCTTCTTGGTTCACTCCCTCTTGAAAATGTCCACATTATGTTTAATATCAAAGTATGTATCCCATATACAACCCAGGAGATTGGTTTTCTTGCAGGCAGCCACAGAAGAAAGAAACCCATTAAAACACCCCACGCAACAAACACCCCGAAACACCCAATGGGCAGAGAAAAAAAGAACAATTTATGCAGACAATACAAAATTGGACAAGAGTTCCGGAACGTGAGCCCTGCCGCCACGGAGCCACTGGTGGGGACATCGCTCCCATCCCAGCCCCTGAGGCTCCAGGAAGGAGGGAGATGCCCCGAAATGCCGGCCGGCATCGGGTGTGAAACAGACAGCCCTGCCCGGGGTCCTTAATGATGGGCGCCGCCCTCCTGAGACACCACTTCTTGAAGATGAGCTCGACGGTGGGGAGGGCCGTACGCTCGATGGAGCTGGCTGATCCCACAGCTTTTCCAGATCCTGTCCAGTGGAGCCCCCCAGACCGGATGGTGATGCTCTCCACTGTGAGGCCTCCCTCAGTCAGGATCAACCATGGATGTTGCACCCAGCTATCTAGCCTGGGCAGAGAGCAAGCTGTTGTCCGTGTAGCAAGCTCCCCCATGAACCCAACGGAACGGCAGAGACTGATACGGTTTGGCACCAGCGACGACGCAGGAGCTGCCAGTCGGCGTTGAGCTCAACGTGGGACTGCCTCAGGGACTCCAGCTCTGGAGTTTTCCGTCGGGATTCACCCCTGAGGCCTTCTCCATGAGTGGGGACAGCGGAGGTTTGAGATCAGAGTTTCCCTTCTCCTAGATGAGCTGCCAACCACGGCTGACAAGCCCCGTCTGCCCAAAGCGACTGGTTTTAAGGTGCCAGCAACCCACCTTTGCCCCTTCTCCTGTCAGTGGAAACAGCTCCGCCGGGCTCGGTAGCTCAGGCACACGTGAAGGCCGGGAGCTGGACTTGGTTGTCAGAGGCTGTTCGACACGCAAGCCATTGGGAGCATTTAACAGGCAGTGGGAGCTGGTCCCCATTAGCACGCCCTCACCCCAGTTATAACAACCTCTGCCATACAGTAGGAAAGATTTGCAAGAGTCTTAGTTATCAAACCAAATCACCTTAACCTGCTAATGAAGTAGATCAGGCGGCATGCCTTCTTTGGGACTATGTCGACATGTTTGACCCAGGATGGCTGACTGCACACAGGCACGCCATCTGGTTCCCTGCATCCACCGGGCAGCCTTGCATGCTCAGCCCACCTCCCAGCACTCGGCTCCTGCTGTGGACCATTCGAGTCTTTGTCTCCCATTGCATCTGCTCCTGAGGGCTAGGCCCTCTCTGCCCTCTGCGCGATGAGGTTTCACCTCAGGTCCCCTCCTAACCTCTACTCCCTTTCTCTAGTTCCACCTTACCTGGAAGACCTCTGAGCCAGAGACTCCATCAGGGACTGGACCCCTTGTCTAGAATAAGATGGACTGGCACTGGAGAAGGTTCACGAGACTGGTGCAAGAAGTGCTGGGTTAATGTCCGAGTAGCAGCTAGCCCTGCACTTGCTAGAAAGATTGAAGTATTGAGAAGTTTCAAATATTGAGAGACCGAGATAGAGTGGACACGGAGAGGATGTTTCCAGTAGTGGGGGGAGGGTCTAAGACCAGAGGGTAGGGACTTGGAATAGAGGGACATTCTTTAGAACGGCAATGAGGAGGAGATTCTTCAGCCAGAGTGGTGAACCTGTGGAATCCATCGCCACAGGCCCTACGGACGTCAAGTCATTGGGTACATTTAAAGTGTGGGCTGATGGATTTTTGATTCATCAAAGTGTCGAAGGTTACACGGAGGAGGCAGGAGAGTGGGATGAGAGGAAAAATAAAGCAGTCATGATTAATTGGAGGGGCCGAATGGCGTATTTCTACACCCACCGTGCAGAAGTCTCAGGCACAAATACTGTATATACCTACAGTGCCCAGGACCTTTGCACAGTACTGCATTTGTCAACGCGGGGCAGAGAGTGAGTTTACACATCTGGCGGGAGCAAAGGATGCTGGCAATGGTGAGGGTGGAGCGCTGCGGGAGGGATGTGGGACAGGGGGCAGAGAATGTGTGTCGGGGAGAGGGGCTGCACACACACCCAGCCCTGATACACCAGGCAGGTCATTTGATTCCAAACAGTTGGTTTATTGATCATTACAGAATGTCTCTCTGGTGCTTCTTGCTCCCTCCCATCTCCCCTCCCCTTTCTCCAACCACGATTCCCCTCTCCCTGCCCCCTTCCCACTCTCAGTCCACAATCGAGACCCAGATCAGAATCAGGTTTATCACCCTAGAGCTATAAAGAAGTACAGCACAGAAACAGGCCCTTTGGCCCATCTAGTCCTCGCTAAAACCATTTAAACTACTTACTCCCATCGACCTGCAGCAGGACCATAGCCCTCCATGCCCCTACCATCCATGTACCCATCCAAACCTCATTTAAAAGTTGAAATCGAGCTCACATGCACCACTTGTGCTGGCAGCTCGTTCCACACTCTCAGGACCCTCTGAGTGAAGATGTCTCCCCTCATGTTCCCTTTAAACTCCTCACCTTTCACCCTTAACCCATGACCTCTGGTTGCAGTCCCACCCAACGTCAGTGGTAAAAGCCTGCTTGCATTAACCCATCATAATTTGTATACCTCTATCAAATCTCCTCACAATCTTCTACATTCTAAGGAATAGAGTCCTAACCTATTCAATCTTTCCTTATAGCTCAGGTCTGCCCACCCAGCGACATCCTTGTAAATTTTCCCTGTCCTCTTTCAACCTTATTTACATCTTTCCTGTAGCCAAAACTGTACACAATACTCACCCACATATGGCAAGAAATTTGTTTTTCTTTTGTGGCAGCAGTACACAAAATTACTACGGTACTGTGCAAAAGTCAGGCTCCCTAATATATATATATATATATATATATATATATACACGTGTGTGTGTGTGTGTGTGTGTGTATACGTGTGCTTGTGTGTGTCTGTGTGTCTGTGTGTGTGTATACGTGTGCTTGTGTGTCTGTGTGTGTGTATACGTGTGTGTGTGTGTGTGTATACGTGTGCTTGTGTGTCTGTGTGCGTGTGTGTGTGTGTGTATATACGTGTGCGTGTATGTGTGTGTGCATGTACCTAAGACTTTTGCACAGTTCTGTATGTTTTGTGTCGTCCCCCCCATACACCCTCCCTTCAGACACACCCATCCCCAGTGTATAGGCACCCCTCCAGGTCAATCCCCACGCCATCGTATCCCTTGGGAATGTTGTACAGGACTGTATCTGCACTCTGCTATAAGACGCAGGAGCTGAATCAGGCCATTCAACCTGTTCCTGGTTTTATAAAGCATGGCCATGTGCGCTCTAGGTCTCCTCCACCCCAGTTTATCCTGGTCACAGAGAGGGGCTCCATCCCAGTTAACGCTTACCCGGGAAATCCCCTCCGCACCCTTTTACTAAAGTACCATTGCGAATTACAAAAGGAAATCACTGGTCCAAGAGGTACCGTTTAGAGATCTGATGGCGGAGGGGAAGAGCTGCTGAGTTTGGCTCTTCAGGCCCCTGTACCTCCTCCTCGATGGTGGTAACAAGAAGAGGGCACGTCCTGGAGAGGGAGGGTCCTGACTAACGTTAAGTATCTCCAATCTTTACCACCTTGTCTACATTCGAGGGTCTTTAGAACTCCAGCCAACTTCAGCTCCCCCACCCCCCGGTTCGTTGGTACTCCTCAGCAACCTCTCCATTGTGGGGGTCCTAGCGTTGTCGGGGCTGGGGAGGGAGTCAGGTGGATGGTGAGAAGCGATGGGGGCAGGAGCAGTTTATGGGCATGGGAGGGGTGTGGAGCCAGGCGGAAGGGAAACCTCCGCCTCCGCAGGGCTTCTCCAGGTGTTGGGTAAACAAGGAAAGCTTCCCTGCTGCCTCTGCTCCGGGTCTCCCTCACTGCTTCCTGATTCGGAGATTAGTCAGCATGCGGCTGACGAGGATTCCCTTCTCTTGGTTTACCTGGTTACCGTTACCAGAATGGAAGGAGGAACTGGTAAAGTGAGAAAGACAGGGAGGGGCGGAGAGAGGGAGCGGGGGAGGGGAAGAGGGAGCGGGAAGGGGTGGAGAGAGGGAGTGGGGAGAGAGAAACAAGGCATCCGGGGGGGAGAGAAGGGATGGGAGGGAGGGAAAAGAAGGAGAGAAGATGGTGGGGAGGGAGAGGTGGGGGCAGGCCATGGAAAGGTGGCTGAAGGCCCTCATCTGCCCCCTGCCTCCTCAGACCCTGTTTACTCTCTGCCCCCTTCCTGATTCATGCTTCCTAGCAACAGTTGCTGGGAAGGCAAATGAGGGAAACCCTTGCCTGTATTTTCCAGCCTCCTGAGCAGAGCATGGGGAAGGAACCGAGGGAGGGAGGGAGGGAGGGGCCCCACAGCATAAATACCCAGGAGGAAAGCCTTTATTCTCCACACTGCATTTCCTGACAAAGACTCGCAATGATGTCCATCCCAGTGGTAAGTCCTGGGGGTGAGAGGACATGGGGCCAGCAAGAAGAGCTGGGAGGTGTTCGGAGTGGAGGGAGGGAGGGAGGAGAGAGGGGGTCAGACAGGGAGACAGGGTGAAACAGAGAGGGCAGAGAAATGGGGAAAGACAGACAGAGTGATGGGGCAGAGAGACAGGGAGGGATATGGGGGAAAGAGGCTGGGGAGACGGACAGGAAGAGTGTGACAGGTACGAGGGAGAGAGACAGAGGCAGAAGAGGGGGAGAGTGTATGTGTGACAGGAGGGGGGGGAGAAAGAGACGGGGAGAGGGCGAGTGTGAGAAAGAATGGAAGTGATGGGGTCAGGGAGAGGAAGAGGGTGTGTGTGACAGGGGAGAGAGACAGAGGTAGTGATGAGAGGGAGATAGAGAGAGTGATAGAGAGAGAGTGATAGAGAGTGATGGAGAGAGTGAGTGATAGAGAGAGTGATGGAGAGAGTGAGTGATAGAGTGATAGAGAGAGAGTTATAGAGAGAGTGATAGAGAGAGAGTGATAGAGAGAGAGTGATAGAGAGAGTGATAGAGAGAGAGTGATAGAGAGAGTGATAGAGAGAGAGAGATGAGAGAGATAGAGAGAGTGATAGAGAGAGAGTGATAGAGTGATGGAGAGAGTGATGGAGAGAGTGATGGAGAGAGAGAGTGATAGAGTGATTGAGAGTGATAGAGAGAGAGTGATGGAGAGAGAGTGATAGAGAGTGTGTGATGGAGAGTGATAGAGTGATGGAGAGAGAGTGATAGAGAGAGAGTGATAGAGTGATGGAGAGAGTGATAGAGAGAGTGATAGAGAGTGATGGAGAGTGATAGAGAGAGAGTGATAGAGAGAGTGATAGAGAGTGATAGAGAGAGTGAGTGATAGAGAGAGAGAGAGTGATAGAGAGAGTGATGGAGAGAGAGAGTGATAGAGAGACTGATGGAGAGAGTGAGTGATAGAGTGATATAGAGAGAGAGTGATAGAGAGAGAGTTATAGAGAGAGTGATAGAGAGAGAGTGATGGAGAGAGAGTGATGGAGAGGGTGATGGAGAGAGTGATAGAGTGAGTGATAGAGAGAGTGAGTGATAGAGAGAGAGTGACAGAGAGAGTGATGGAGAGAGAGTGATAGAGAGAGTGATGGAGAGAGTGAGTGATAGAGAGAGTGATAGAGAGAGAGTGACAGAGAGAGTGATGGAGAGAGAGTGATGGAGAGGGTGATGGAGAGAGTGATAGAGTGAGTGATAGAGAGAGAGTGATGGAGAGAGAGTGATAGAGAGAGTGATGGAGAGAGTGAGTGATAGAGAGAGTGATAGAGAGAGAGAGTGATAGAGAGAGCGATAGAGAGAGTGATAGAGAGTGATGGAGAGAGAGTGATAGAGAGAGAGTGATAGAGAGAGTGAGTGATAGAGAGAGAGAGTGATAGAGAGAGTGATGGAGAGAGAGTGATGGAGAGAGTGAGTGATAGAGAGAGTGATGGAGAGAGTGAGTGATAGAGAGAGAGAGTGATGGAGAGGAGTGATAGAGAGAGAGTGATAGAGAGAGTGATAGAGAGAGAGTGATAGAGAGAGTGAGTGATAGAGTGATTGAGAGTGATAGAGAGAGAGTGATAGAGAGAGAGTGATAGAGAGAGAGTGATAGAGTGATGGAGAGAGAGTGATAGAGTGATTGAGAGTGATAGAGAGAGAGTGATAGAGAGAGAGAGTGATAGAGAGAGTGATAGAGAGAGAGTGAGTGATAGAGAGAGTGATGGAGAGAGTGAGTGATAGAGAGAGTGATGGAGAGAGTGAGTGATAGAGAGAGAGAGAGTGATGGAGAGAGAGTGATAGAGAGAGAGTGATAGAGAGAGTGATAGAGAGAGAGTGATAGAGAGAGAGTGAGTGATAGAGAGAGTGATAGAGAGAGAGTGATGGAGAGAGTGAGTGATAGAGTGATTGAGAGTGATAGAGAGAGAGTGATAGAGAGAGAGTGATAGAGTGATGGAGAGAGAGTGATGGAGAGAGTGATGGAGAGAGAGAGTGATAGAGTGATTGAGAGTGATAGAGAGAGAGTGATAGAGAGAGAGTGATAGAGTGATGGAGAGACAGTGATGGAGAGAGAGTGATAGAGAGTGTGTGATGGAGAGTGATAGAGTGATGGAGAGAGAGTGATAGAGAGAGAGTGATAGAGTGAGTGATAGAGAGAGTGAGTGATAGAGAGAGTGAGTGATAGAGAGAGAGTGACAGAGAGAGAGTGATAGAGAGAGTGAGAGTGATAGAGAGAGAGTGATAGAGAGAGAGTGATGGAGAGAGAGTGATGGAGAGAGTGATGGAGAGAGAGAGTGATAGAGTGATTGAGAGTGATAGAGAGAGAGTGATAGAGAGAGAGTGATAGAGAGAGAGTGATAGAGAGAGTGATAGAGAGAGAGTGATAGAGAGAGAGTGATAGAGAGAGAGTGATAGAGAGAGTGATGGAGAGAGTGAGTGATAGAGAGAGTGATAGAGAGTGATACAGAGAGAGTGATAGAGAGAGAGTGATAGAGAGAGTGATAGAGAGAGAGTGAGTGATAGAGTGATAGAGAGAGAGTGATAGAGAGAGAGTGATAGAGAGAGAGTGATAGAGAGAGTGATAGAGAGAGAGTGATGGAGAGAGTGAGTGATAGAGAGAGAGTGATAGAGAGAGAGTGATAGAGAGAGAGTGATAGAGTGATGGAGAGAGAGTGATGGAGAGAGTGATGGAGAGAGAGAGTGATAGAGTGATTGAGAGTGATAGAGAGAGAGTGATAGAGAGAGAGTGATAGAGAGAGAGTGATGGAGAGAGTGATGGAGAGAGTGATGGAGAGAGAGAGTGATAGAGTGATTGAGAGTGATAGAGAGAGAGTGATAGAGAGAGAGTGATAGAGTGATAGAGAGAGAGTGATGGAGAGAGAGTGATGGAGTGATAGAGAGAGAGTGATGGAGAGAGAGTGATGGAGAGAGAGTGATAGAGTGATTGAGAGTGATACAGAGAGAGTGATAGAGAGAGAGTGATAGAGAGAGTGATAGAGAGAGAGTGATAGAGAGAGTGATAGAGAGAGAGAGATAGAGAGAGTGATAGAGAGAGAGTGATGGAGAGAGTGAGTGATAGAGTGATTGAGAGTGATAGAGAGAGAGTGATAGAGAGAGAGTGATAGAGAGAGAGTGATAGAGAGAGAGTGATAGAGAGAGAGTGATGGAGAGAGAGAGTGATAGAGTGATTGAGAGTGATAGAGAGAGAGTGATAGAGAGAGAGTGATAGAGAGAGAGTGATGGAGAGAGAGTGATGGAGAGAGAGTGATAGAGTGATGGAGAGACAGTGATGGAGAGAGAGTGATAGAGAGAGAGTGATAGAGAGAGAGTGATGGAGAGAGAGTGATGGAGAGAGAGTGATAGAGTGATGGAGAGACAGTGATGGAGAGAGAGTGATAGAGAGTGTGTGATGGAGAGTGATAGAGTGATGGAGAGAGAGTGATAGAGAGAGAGTGATAGAGTGATAGAGTGATGGAGAGATAGAGAGAGTGATGGAGAGAGACAGACAGTGATGGAGAGTGAGATAGAGAGGGGAGGGAGGGGGGAGAGAGGGGGAGGGAGAGAGGGGGAGGGAGAGAGGGGGAGGGAGAGGGGAGTAATGGAGAGAGAGGGGGAGGGAGAGAGGGGGAGGGAGAGAGGGGGAGGGAGAGAGGGGGAGGGAGAGAGGGGGAGGGAGAGAGGGGGAGGGAGAGGGGAGTAATGGAGAGAGAGGGGGAGGGAGGGGGAGGGAGGAGGGAGAGGGAGAGAGGGGGGAGAGAGGGAGGGGGAGTGAGGGAGAGAGGGGGGAGGGAGGGAGGGGTGATGGAGAGAGAGGGAGAAGGGAGGGAGGGGAGGGAGGGAGGGGGAGGGGAGGGAGGGAGGAGGGAGGGGGAGAGGGAGGGGGAGGGAGAGAGGGAGGGGGAGGGGAGAGGGGAGGGGGAGGGGGAGAGAGGGGAGGGGAGGGGGAGAGAGGGGGGAGGGAGAGGGAGAGGGGGAGGGAGGAGGGAGGGGGAGAGAGGGGGAGGGGAGGGAGGGGGAGTAATGGAGAGAGAGGGGAGGGAGGGAGGTGATGGAGAGAGGGGAGGGAAAGGGGAGGGAAGGGGGTGATGGAGAGAGGGGGAGGGAGAGAGGGGGAGGGAGAGAGGGGGAGGGAGAGAGGGGGAGGGAGAGAGGGGGAGGGAGAGAGGGGGAGGGAGGGGGAGGGAGGAGGGAGAGGGAGAGAGGGGGGAGAGAAGGAGGGGGAGTGATGGAGAGAGGGGGAGGGGAGGGAGGGGTGATGGAGAGAGAGGGAGAAGGGAGGGAGGAGGGAGGGAGGGGGAGGGGAGGGAGGGAGGGAGGGAGGGGGAGAGGGAGGGGGAGGGGAGAGAGGGAGGGGGAGGGGGAGAGAGGGAGGGGGAGGGGGAGAGAGGGAGGGGAGGGGGAGAGAGGGGGGAGGGAGAGGGAGAGGGGGGAGGGAGGAGGGAGGGGGAGAGAGGGGGAGGGGAGGGAGGGGGAGTGATGGAGAGAGAGGGAGAGGGAGAGGGGAGGGAGAGGGGAGTAATGGAGAGAGAGGGGAGGGAGGGAGGTGATGGAGAGAGGGGAGGGAAAGGGGAGGGAAGGGGGTGATGGAGAGAGGGGGGAGGGAGAGGGGAGGGAGGGGGAGTGATGGAGAGACAGGGGGAGGGAGGGGTGGGGGAGGGAGAGGGAGTAATGGACAGAGAGGGGGAGGGAGAGGGGAGGGGGAGGGGAGGAGGAGTGATGGAGGGAAAGGGGGAGGGAGGGGGTGGGGGAGGGAGAGGGGAGGGGGAGGGGAGGGAGGGGGAGTAATGGACAGAGAGGGGGAGGGAGAGGGGAGTAATAGAGAGAGAGAGAGGGAGAGGGGAGGGGGAGGGGAGGGAGGGGGAGTGATGGAGAGAGAGGGGGAGGGAGGGGGTGGGGGAGGGAGAGGGAGGGAAAGGGGGTAATAGAAAGAGAGTGATAGAGAGAGTGAGATAGAGTGATAGAGAGAGTGATGCAGAGAGACAGATAGAGAGTGATGGAGAGAGAGTGAGATAGAGAGGGGGAGGGAGGGGGGAGAGAGGGAGGGAGGGAGGGGGAGGGGAGGGAGGGGGTGATGGAGAGAGAGGGGAGGGAGGGGGAGGGGAGGGAGAGGGGAGGGGGAGGGGAGGGAGGGGGAGTAATGGACAGAGAGGGGGAGGGAGGGGGTGGGGGAGGGAGAGGGGAGGGAGGGGGAGTAATAGAGAGAGAGGGGAGTAATGGACAGAGGGGGGAGGGAGAGGGGAGTAAGAGAGAGAGAGGGGGAGCGAGGGGCGACAAGGGAGACGATGGGGTTTCCTGGCCTGGATGAGCCTCACTCACCGGTTAGAGGAGACGTACTCCTGCCAGCCCACCTGACAAAGCTCCCCTCCCCTCAGGTGATTCTGCTCGTGATGCTGATGACCAGCCAACAAGGAGCAGAGGCACGGCCGAGGAGTGGGAGGCAGCTGAGGATACAGACGGAGGCCAGTGGCTGCCAAATGAGACACCATCGCCACGTGGGGCAGAGACACCGCCTGCCCTCAGATCTCGGCAAATGCACCGCAGACAACTACACCCGGCCAGACCGGCTGAACGAGCTCTCCCTCTCCCCCTGGACCTACCAGTAAGTGCAGCCATGCAGCGGGGGGAAAACGCTAAAACAGGGGGTGAGGGGGCAGAGGGAAGGTGGGGGGGACAGAGGGAAGGTGACGGGGGCAGAGGGACCGAGGGGGGGCAGAGGGAAGTTGAGGGGGCAGAAGGTGAGGGGGGGCAGAGGGAAGGTGAGGGGGGCAGAGGGAAGGTGAGGGGGGCAGAGGGAAGGTGGGGGGCAGCGGCAGAGGGAAGGTGGGGGGCAGAGGGAAGGTATGGGGGCAGAGGAAGGTGAGGGGGTTCAGAGGGACCGAGGTGGGGCAGAGGGAAGTTGAGGGGGCAGAAGAAGGTGAGGGGGGGCAGAGGGATGCAGGTTTGGGGGGGCAGAGAGTGGGAGGGAGGTGGGGCCAGAGGGAGGGGTAGAGGAGAGGCTAGGGGATAGAAAGAGAGAGCGTAGGATAGTGAGAGAGGAAGAGGTGAGGGGGTGAGAGAGAGTGGGAGAGAGGGAAAGAAATGAGAGGAAAGAGGGATAGAAAGATAGAGAAAATGCTGAAAGAATGGGGAGGGAGAGAGAGGAAGGTGGGGAACGAGAGCGCGTGGTGGTGAGAAGGGGGTGTGAAGAGGGAGGTTGAGGAAAAAGGGGAGACAGAGAAATAGGAAGAGGAACAGTGAGGAGGGAGAAAGGTGGGGAACAGAGTTACAGAGGGAGAAGCTGGGAGGGGTGTGGAGGGGCAGCAGGTTGTGAGGTGCTGGCGGTGGGTGGGGGCAGCTTAGGTTGAGAAATGGGACCTGTCCTGGCAGGCAGATGCAGTAACTGAGCCCCCGCCCCTCTCTCTGCCTGCAGGACCTGCCACGACGAGCACCGTTTCCCGAAGGACATCCGCATAGCGGTGTGCAAGGGGCGGTTCTGTGAGCAGTCGCTGTCAGAGCTGCGCTCCGTCCCCATCCAACACAGCCTGGAGGTGACTTACCGCCACTTTGACCAGCAAAGGCGGGAAAACTGCATCGCCATACAGCACCTGCAAGTGCCCATCGGCTGCACCTGCATCCGGGACTAGACCGGCCACTCGGTGACCCTTCGGCCCTCCTGCGCCGTGCTGACCCAGGCCCCCCGCCTGAGCCAGCAGACAACCCTGTGAACCGTTCCTGTCCGAGCGCCTTTTAAATACTGTCAATATATCTGCCTGAACCACTTGGCTTGGCAGCTAGTCCCACGCATGAGCCGCCCTCTGCGTAAAAAAAATTTGCCCCTCGGATTTTCTCCCTGTTAAATCTCTCCCCTCCCACCTTAAACCTGTGGCACCCTGATTCTTGACTCCCCGACCCTGGAGGAAAAGGTTCACCCTCTCCCTGATGTTGTACAACTCTGTACGGTCACCAGTTTCCTGCGCACCCAGTCTAAACGAACACCGCCAGACCACGGTAACTCCCGGCTGCCACCTTTCTGTTAAGAAGCATTGACTTCCATTTCTTGCCACAACTCGGCCCCTCGAGCTCTGGCAGTACCCTTGTCAGCCCTCCCCTCTGCCCTCTTCCTGTTTAACAACATCCTTCCCATAGCTGGGTGGCCAAAACTGAACTCAACACTCTAAGTGCAGCCTCACGGATGTCTTGTGTCACTGCAAAATAACATCCCGGCTCCTGTGCTCAGTCCCCGGACTGTCGAAGGCCAGCGTGCCCTATGCCGCCTTGTCTACCTGTGACCCCACTTTCAGGGAACCGTGTACCTGTACCGCTGGGCCCCTCTGACCTGCAACACTCCCCAGGGTCCCGATGCTCACTGTGAAAAATCCTTCCTCCAGTTCCCTTCCCAAAGTTGCGATGTCTCGCACGTACCTCCCCCTGTTTCCACTCCACCTCCCCCTCCCCTCCAGTCGACTGTCTCACTTGAAACGAGAAGGTAAACAGATCTTCAAATGTGTATTAATCTAGGTAGAGTAAATGTAGAGTAACTTCGGGGAAATTGTTCGGGTTGGGGTGTGATTTGAGCATGTAGAATTGTGAAAATAAATAAACGACTTTTTTTTCAAATATATTACTGTCTTGGGATGTAATTCAAAGCTCAGAATCTGGTATAATATCACCGGCACATGCTGTGAAATTTGTTAACTGTGCAGCAGCAGTACAGATAACAGAATTAAAACTGTGAATTACGCTAAGTATATATGCATTGAATAGTTAAAGAAGTACTGCAAAAATAGAAATTAAAAAGTAGTGAGGTGGAGTTCACGGGTTGAATGACCATTCAGGAATCGGATGGCAGAGGGGAAGAAGCTGTTCCTGAATCGTTGAGTGTATGTCTTCAGGCTCCTGTACCTCTTACTTGATGGTAACGGTGAGAAAAGGGCGTGGCCTGGGTGCTGGGGGTCCGTAATGATGGAGGCTGCCTTTCTGAGGCAGTGCTCCCTGAAGATGTCCTGGGTGCTATGGAGCAGGAGATGGGGCCCCCTGTGGGCTTAAGGGGAGCGGTTGACGGGAGGGAGGGGGACTGTCGCTTTAAGGAGAGTGGGAGGAGACCCAGTCAGTTTAAAGGGAGCGGCAAATGGGGTCCCCGGTGGCTTTAAATAAATGGGAAGCAGTGTCCTGTCCCCAGTGGGGTCAAAGGGAGCAGGAGGCAGGATTTCTTAAGATTATTAAGGGATTGGACACGCTGGAGGCAGGAAACAGGTTCCCGATGTTGGGGGAGTCCAGAGCCAGAGGCCGCAGTTGAAGAATAAGGGGTAGACCATTTAGAATGGAGTTGAGGAAAAATTTTTTCACACAGAGGGTTGTGGTTCTGTGGAATGATCTGTTTCAGAAGGCAGTGGAGGCCAATTCTCTGGATTCTTTCCAAAAAGAGTTAGATAGAGCTCTTAAAGATAGCGGAGTGAAGGGATATGGGGAGAAGGCAGGAAAAGGGTACTGATTGTGGATGATCAGCCGTGATCACAGTGAATGGTGGTGCTGGCTTGTAGGGCTGAATGGCCTACTCCTGCACCTATTGTCTATTGACTCCAGTGGGATTAAAGGAACTAGGAAATGGGACTCCCAGTGCGTTTAAAGGGAAGAAGGTCCCTGGTGGGATGAAAGGTAATGGGAATAGGACCCCAGAGGATTTAAAGGGAGTGGGAAACAGTGTCCTAGTGGGTTTAAAGAGAGCGGGTAACAGGGTCCCCGGTGGGACTAAAGAGACTATCAAATGGGGCTAAAGGAAGTAGGTAACGGGGCCATGGTAAGCTTAAGTGAAATGACAAAAACTGTGATATTATGATCACTCTTCCCCCAAAGCTCAGGGAAAAGACCTCCAGTCTCTCACTATAATGCAAACCCTCCAGTCCCAGTGAATCCTTTTTGCTGCCCTCTCCAGCGTCATCACACCATTCCCTAATGCCACTTGCTTGCTGGGGCTGTCTTACCAGGAGAGAAGGGGGGCTAAGGGGGTGAGCTGACGGTGCCAGGAGGGGCACAGATCACGTGGGTGGTCCCAGTCCTTCTCCCCGGTGGGGGGCTGGGGGGAGCACCGGGATCGGGCCGAAGGCGGGAGAGGAAACACTTAAAGAACCCCAAGAGGCAGGCTTGTCCCCACGCAGAGGGGGTGGAATGAGCCGCCAGCACAGGCGTCAGAGGCAGGCACACCAACAACGTTTACGAAACACAGACAGCTGAAGGTCAGAGTTGTTTAAGGAAAACAAAACAGTAGTTACTCCAGATCCGATACACCACGATAAGATAAAGAATACATTAATTGAAGAATAAACATGAATACATAAATAGCTCATCTCCATAGATTGTCATCTATGGAGTGACACTAGGCACAGGACTGTCTACATGAGGTAAGTCTGATAAAGTAGTGGTGGGGACAGGGGGGTGGTTTAGGGGGTGGGGGTGTTGATCAGCCTTACTGCTTGGGGAAAGTAACCGTTTTTGAGTCTGTGGGCCTGGATGCGACGTAGCCTCCTCCCTGATGGGAGTGGGACCAACGGTCCGTGAGCAGGCGCAGGGATAGGAAACGTCCAGAGCCAGGGGTGGGGGAGGGATCCGATCCTGGGGGCCACGGACCCCCTTGCTTAAGGGTGTTGCTCCATGGCATAACAGAGGTTGGGAGCCCCCCGCCCTTGCTCGAGGGGGGTGTGGGACACCGGAATCAGCTCAGGAAGCCAGGCTGGTCGGTGTGGACCAGTTTCCAGAAGGGCCCAATTCCCTTCTGAGAGATGAGGGCCAGTAACCAGCCTTTGGATGCTTCAACCCCCGCGTGCGACGTGGAGCTGCTTGACAGCTTCAGGCCCGGGCGCGAACGTCCCCTTATCACGACCGGTCCGGTTCCAGATGCTGCAGCCCGACGGTTTACGGCGCATGCAACCCAGGTTCAATTCCCGCCGCTCCCCGCAAGCAGTTCGTACGTTTCCCCCGCGACCGTGTGGATTTCCTCCGGGTGCTCCGGTTTCCTCCCACAGTCCAAAGACGTACCGGCTGATAGATTAATCACTCGTTGTAAGCTGTCCCGTGATTACGCCAGGTTGCTGGGCAGCGCAAGGGCTGGAGGAGACTATTCCACACAGTTTGTCAATGAATAAAACCCACCAGCACCTCAGCTTCCCGAGGAGGTTCAGCACATCCCAATGACCCTCACCAATCTTCAGCAGTCAGCAGCCGTCGATCCCAGGGGATCGTGGGTTTGTGCCTCTGGTGGACTGTGTCCTCTGCAGGGCGCAAGCCTGGGTGGGAAGATTTGAAGAACCGGCTGTTGCCCATGCAGCGGGTTCCCCCTCTCCGCATCACTGATGTAGTCCAAGGGAAGGGCAAGTGCCGATACAGCTTGGCACCAGTGTCGTCACAGAGGTTGCCAGAGTGAAGTTGTAAACAACATCAAACTGGAGGGATCCCAGCTCCAGATTTCTTCCTCGGGGTTTACTCCTGAAGCCGTTCCCATGGGTGGGTGTGGCCACAAGGCAGCAGAGGTTTTAAATCAGAGTTTTCCTTCTCCTAGTCGGGCTGCCATCCAAGGCCGACGAGCCCCACCTGCTCGAAGCGACTGGTTTTGAGGTGCCAGTGGTCCGCCTTTGCCCCTTCTCTTGTCAGTAGAAACAGTTCCGCCGGGTCTCGTAGCTAAACCAGACGTGAAGGCCGAGAGTTGGACTTGGCTGTCAGAGGCTGTTAGAGTCACACGCCATTGGGAGCACTTTATAGGTAGTGGGAGCTTATCCTCACCACCAGCCCCAGCTACGATAACTTTAGGAACCCACCAATCTTTACAAATGCACCAAAGAAACATCAAAACTGGATCTATAACCACTGGCTTATTTGACAAGAAAACTGTTAATTTGCAAGCGCATAAAATTACTATGAATTACAATATTTTAAAAAACTTGCAAAAAACAATAGTAAGGTAGTATCTGTGGGTTCCTGGACTGCTTAGAAATGTTATTTACAGCTTGAGCCCGGAGGAACGCCGTCTGGCTTGGCTGTGTTTGTGAACAACGATTAGATTATATTTATTTAGGGAAACAGCACCGTAACAGCCTCTCACTGTCCAGTTACACAGGTGACCAATTGACCCGTGAACCCTCACGTCCCGGGGCTGTAGCAGGAATCCGGAGCACTCAGGGGAACCCACGCGGTCACGGGGAGAACGTACAAACTCTTCGGACAGCAGTGGGAACAGATGCAGCACTAGCGTTACGCTGCTGCGGTGGGAGGGTTGTGTCCGTGATGGGACCAGCAGCCTCCCGCGGTCCTGTCTACGAGCTGCCACACCAGCCGGTCAGAACGCTCTCCACTGCACTTCAGCACAAATCTGGCGACTCAAACTCCTGCAGCCTCTCAGAGACACGAGAGTATCTGCAGATGCTGGAAATCCGAGCAACAGACACAAAACGCTGGGGGAACTCAGCAGGGCAGGCAGCGTCTATAGAAAAGAGTAAACAGTCAACATCTTGTACCGAGACCCTTCGGAAGGACTGGAGAAGGGTTTCGGCTAGAAACGTCAACTGTACTCTTTTCCATAGCCGCTGCATGGCCCACAGAGCTGCTTGAAGTGCAGCCTCTGGCGTGCACAAATCGGGCCTTGGCTGATCTCTCAAACAGCTCTGCTGCCTGCTCCTTCCAGAAGACCACAGTCAGTTCCTGGGTCTAAGTGCAGCTCGCTACGGGGCAGCAAGCCGTTGGCACTGCTCGGCACCCCACAGAAAGCAGCCTGCCCTCCACGGGCTCCGTCTACACTCAGCAACTTCTACACTTAGAAGGGTGGGCTGCAAAATGGCAGATGGAGTTTAATGCTGAAAAATGTGAGGTGCTACATTTTGGTAGGACTAATCAAAACAGGACATGCATGGTAAATGGCAGGGCATTAAAGAATGCTTTAGAACAGAGGGATCTAGGAATAATGGTGCATGGTTTCCTGAAGATGGAATCTCATGTGGATAGGGTGGTGAAGAAAGCTTTTGGTTTGCTGGCCTTTATTAATCGGAGCATTGAGGATAGGAGTTGGGATGTAATGTTGAATTTGTATAAGGCATTGGTAAGGCCAAATCTGGAGTATTGTGTACAGTTCTGGTCACCGAATTATAGGAAAGATGTCAATAAAATTGAGAGCGTACAGAGGAGGTTTACTAAAATGTTGCCTGGGTTTCACCTCCTAAGTTACAGAGAAAGCTTGAACAAGTTAGGTCTTTATTCTTTGGAACATAGAAGGTTGAGGGGGGACTTGATAGAGGTATTTAAAATTATGAGGGGGATAGGTAGAGTTGACGTGGTTAGACTTTTTCCATTGAGAGTGGGGAAGATTCAAACAAGAGGACATGAGTTGAGAGTTAGAGGACAAAAGTTTAGGGGTAACATGGGGGGAACTTCTTTACTCAGAGAGTGGTAACTGTGTGGAACGAGCTTCCAGCAGAAGTGGTTGAAGCAGGTTCGATGTTGTCGTTTAAGGTTAAATTGGACAGCTATGTGGACAGGAAAGGAATGGAGGGTTATGGGCTGAGTGCAGGTCAGTGGGACCAGGATAGGGTAAGAGTTCGGCACGGACTAGAAGGGCCGAGATGGCCTGTTTCCGCGCTGTTATGCTTATATGGTAACGCATCGCAGGCCCCAGCCACCCCGGGAATTCTCTCCTGGTCTCCAAACACAGGATATACAAAAGACTGAGATTACCCGCTGTTACCAGACTCCTGGACTGACTTCCCGCACGATACGTCGGACTCATGACCCCGTTATGACCCTTGCCCCTTCGCCCCAGCCGTAGCTTTTCGCCACCTGACTGCACTTACGCATGCGGTCTGTCCGGATTGCATGTACAGCGAGGTTTTTCACCGCTTCTCGGTTGCCGTGACGGTGACAAACCCACACCAGCTATAAAACGAGAAACCTCCGAGGCCCCGCAACCAGGAAGCGCCGACTCTCACCGCCGGTTGCTTGGAGGACCCGCCGCCGCCGCCGCCTCAGTCCTCCAGGCACCACGTGCTCGCAGGCCCGCGGTCCGCGCCGATCACGTGGCCCGAGAGCCAATCAGAGGCGGCAGAGGGCCGCGGGCCGGCGGGCGACGTGACGAAAGGAGTAGGTCGCGCGCGGCGCAGCGCGACGATCCGGGCGTCACGTGGTACGGCGAAACTACCGGGGGGGGCAAAAAAACCCACCGACCCCGGTCCCCAGAGTTATGTGGCCTTCAACTGACGTCAAACGGGACGGCCGCCGGGGTTCAACTCGCCCGGTTTGTCCTCGGCACGCCGGGCAACCAAGGGAACCAGCGAATTAGAGTCGGCCCGTCGACTGGCGACGCGCATGCGGAATACCGGCATCACCCGGGATGGTAAGAGTCCGTCGGAAGCGCATGCGCGGTGCCGTCTGCCGGCCGCCCGGGTGACTCCACGCTGTCAATCGGTCTGGCAGCCGCGGGAGAGGGGCCGGGGCTGGGGCCCGGGGGTGATGGGTGCACAACGGGAGGGCGGCCACGAACCGGGTGGGATGTGCAAACTGCACATTGCACCGGCTGCAGGAAGGAATAGGGGACCTACAGCTCCCCCCTCTCGTGTCCTCCTTTCCTCCCCTTTCACCCTCACTCCTTCCCCCACACCCTTGCTCTTTTCCCTTCCCCTCCCCTCCCTCTTTCTTCCCCCTTTCTATTCTTCCCATCCCATTCCTTCCCTCCTCCATTCCACACATCCTTTCCTCCACCTCGTCCCCTCCCCTCTCCCGCTTCCTTCACCCCTCCCTTTCCCAGAAGCAAGCCGCAATATTCTCCATATATCCAGCGATTTGCTGTGCTGATCCAGTATTTTCTCTTTTTAACTATCTCAGTCTGTGACAAAAACCACAATTTGTAGTTTGGGTTCGGTAACTAGACCAAGCTCAGGACCTGTGGGAGAACTCCTCCGCACTGGCTGAGATTCTTAAGCTGCCCGACTGAGTCCGGTGACAGGGCAATGCTCCCCACCCACAGGCTACCACTCCCTCATTAGAGTTGGGGGAGTGATGGCAAACTGGGGCCGGGACAGGTTGTACGTGTCATCCAGGAGAGAGTAACTTTGAATCGTTCTCTTTTACAGGAAAGCAACTGCCCCCACTGAGGTCAATCCGCCACCACCAACCCCCCCCCCAACAAGAGGAGTCCAGTCCGATTCAACTTCCCCAGCAGGCACTCTCCCCAAGTCCTGGATCTTGCGGCCGGAAGCCCGTCAAAAGCAGGGCCATCGGTGGCCGTGGGAGGGGCGGTCGGTGAGTTAATCAGGAGGAGGGTTTTCTGGAACTCGGGAAATATTTGTGCAACCCTCAGGTTTGGCTAGTGGTTTAATCTGGGGGAGACAGCCTCCGGCCTGGCCAAACTTGAGAAATCTCGTTTGGGTGGATGCTGCATGATGTGTTCCCCTTTTACAAATCAGTACCACAAAATAACAAGCAGTACACAATATGCGATTAAACGATTGAACTTTATAACTCTTAATTTCACTATAGGTTAGTAAAGCAACAAAAAAAGGCTATTCTCATGAAACAGTCCAATGCGCAATGTTGGAGCTCATGGTTTCGTCCTTTCATTCCCCACAGTCCTCCGAGCATCGCAGACCCTGGCTCCAGCGGTCTACCAACTCTCTCGACCCACGTCTTCTGTCTTCATTTCTCCCTGGCAAAAGACGAAATCCCTTCTCTCAGACCCACAAGAAAGAACATTCTTCTTATTGGATAGCCCCACATTCCAAAGTCCTATTATCTCCAGTCATAACTGAAACATTGCTGCTACAGAGAAACCATTACCTTAGCAGTGAAACATTACGGCGCGTTACCGTTGGAGAACAGGGAACTTCATTGTTTCAAAGCAGAGCACGCTGGAAAAGTCAAAGGGTCAGGCAATGTCTGTGGTGCGGGGGGAGAAATGGACAGTTGATGTTTCAGATCTAGACCCTTCCCCTGGAAGGAGGGGAGGAGAGGGAAGGGGGATGAGGGTAGACATCGATAAATTGGTTTAATATTGTCACATGCAGTGAAAAGCTCATCCTGTGCACTGTTGATACAGATCAGATCATTACACCGTGCACTGAGACAGTATAGGGTAAAGCAATACCTGAACGTAACGGGTATGGGGAAAGTGCACTGCAGGTACAAGGGCCGTGACGATATTGATTATGAAGTCAATAGTCCATCATCTGACATTCCTTCTCACCCCCATCCTCATCCATCCTCCCTCTTCCCGCCCCGCCCTTCCCCACTCTCACCTCTCTCGCTCCATAGTCAGACCTTAACTCCCGGACCCTCTCGTTCCAGGGAGCCGGTGATGTCCGACAGCCAGGACCGTGCGCCGGAGGGAACGGACGCCGACGAAGAGGAGAGTGACGGGGAAGGGGAGGGGGTGAGCGCGGTGGGAGGGGCCCGGCCCCCGTCCACTTGCCCCGTCTGCTGCCAGGCCTTCGCCACACCCTCCAGCCTGCAGCGGCACCAGCGGGTCCACACGGGCGAGCGGCCCTTCGCCTGCCCCGACTGCGGCCGCGGCTTCTTGCAGTCCTCCAGCCTGCAGCGGCACCAGCGGGTCCACTCCGACGAGCGGCCCTTCCCCTGCCCCGACTGCTCCAAGCGCTTCAAGGGCCCTCAGGACCTGCGCGTCCACCGGCGGACCCACACCGGTCAGCGCCCCTTCCTCTGCTCCATCTGCGGCAAAGGCTTCGCCCAGTCCTACAGTCTGCTGGCCCACCAGCGGCTCCACACCGCCCGCAGCCTCTGCACCTGCCCCGTCTGCGGACAGTCCTTCTCCCGGCCGGCCGAGCTGCTGGACCACCGCAGGCTTCACCCCGGAGTCTAGCCCCGGCTTGAGGCTCGAGACCCTCTCCCCCGGCCCCTGCACCCAATCGCCGACCGGGAAACACAACACTGGACTGGCACCGTCCGTGGTGGAAGGAGCAGAGAGCTGGGACAATCATCCTGTATGCGGGGACTTTGAAAGGACAGGTGCGGGGAGGGGGGGCACAACTTGTGGGGCAGGCAGCAGAGAGAACATAGGTTGTGCATGGAGGGAGGAGGGTAGGGGAGGGAGATGAGGTGGGCAGTAGGGGAGTTCAGGAGGAGAGACGTAGGTGTGGGGAGGATGGAGAAAAGTGTGCAAAACAAGACACTCGTACAAACACAAGTCCACTGTAGTGCAAGAAGTGGTCTGCAGTGTTCCATTGCTGAAGCAGGGTTAGGGTCAATTTAAGAACTGAACAGGAAGTAGCTGTTCCTGAACTTGGTGGAATGGGGGCCTTCGGGCTTCTGTGCCTCCTACCCGATGGGAGAAGATGGCGAGGCCCGGATTGGGGTGATGATGGATGCTGCCTTTTCGAGGCAGTGTGTCCTACAGATCCCCCCGACGGTGGCAAGCGATGTGCCTGTGCTGTGTTGTGCAAAGTCCACATGGACGTAACAGTCACCGGAAATCAAGCAAAAACTTTACGCAATTAGAACGAGATAAATTAAGTCCATTGTAGTGCAAGGTGGTCAAGATGTGGCTACTGTGATGGCGATTAGGGTTGTGCAGGCTGGTACGAGAACCGAACGGTTGAAGGGAAGTAGCTGTTTCTGAAGCTGGTGGTGTGGGACTTCAGGCTTCTGTACCCACTGCCCGATGGGAGCTGTGAGAAGGTGATGGAGTGGGGACCTGGCCCGGATGGAGTGGGGGCCTGGCTCGGATGGAGAGATGGGATGGAGTGGGGGCCTGGCCTGGATGGAGAGATGGGATGGAGTGGGGGCCTGGTCTGGATGGAGTGGGGGCCTGGCTCGGATGGAGAGATGGGATGGACTGGGGGCCTGGCTCAGATGGAGAGATGGGATGGAGTGGGGACCTGGCCCGGATGGAGTGGGGGCCTGGCTCGGATGGAGAGATGGGATGGAGTGGGGGCCTGGCTCAGATGGAGTGGGGGCCTGGCTCGGATGGAGAGATGGGATGGAGTGGGGGCCTGGCTCAGATGGAGAGATGGGATGGAGTGGGGACCTGGCCCGGATGGAGTGGGGGCCTGGCTCGGATGGAGAGATGGGATGGAGTGGGGGCCTGGCTCAGATGGAGAGATGGGATGGAGTGGGGACCTGGCCCGGATGGAGTGGGGGCCTGGCTCGGATGGAGAGATGGGATGGAGTGGGGGCCTGGCTCAGATGGAGAGATGGGATGGAGTGGGGGCCTGGCCCGGATGGAGTGGGGGCCTGGCTCGGATGGAGTGGGGGCTTGGCCCGGATGGAGTGGGGGCCTGGCCCGGATGCAGGGAGGGTTTGGCTCGGACGGAGTGGGGGCTTGGCTCGGACAGAGTGGGGACTTGGCTCGGACGGAGTGGAGGCTTGGCTCGGACGGAGTGGGGGCCTGGCTCGGACGGAGGGGTGGCCTGGCTCGGACGGAGGGGGGGCCTGGCTCGGACGGAGTGGGGGCTTGGCTCGGACGGAGTGGGGGCCTGGCTCGGACGGAGGGGCGGCCTGGCTCGGACGGGGGGGGGGCCTGGCTCGGATGGAGGGGGGGGCCTGGCCTGGACGGAGGGGGGGCTTGGCTCAGATGGAGAGGGGGCCTGGCTCGGATGGAGGGGGGCCTGGCCTGGACGGAGGGGGGGCTTGGCTCGGACGGAGTAGGGGTTTGGCTCGGACGGAGTGGGGGCCTGGCCCAGATGGAGGGGGGGCCTGGCCCGGATGGAGGTGGGGCCTGGCTCGGATGGAGAGGGGGCCTGGCTTGGACGGAGGCGGGGCCTGGCCCGGATGGAGGGGGGGCCTGGCCCGGATGGAGGGGGGGCCTGGCTCGGATGGAGGGGGGACCTGGCTCGGATGGAGGGGGGGTCCTGGCCTGGACGGAGGGGGGGCTTGGCTCAGATGGAGAGGGGGCCTGGCTCGGATGGAGGGGGGGCCTGGCCTGGACGGAGGGGGGGCTTGGCTCGGACGGAGTAGGGGTTTGGCTCGGACGGAGTGGGGGCCTGGCCCGGATGGAGGGGGGGCCTGGCCCGGATGGAGGGGGGGCCTGGCTCGGATGGAGGGGGGCCTGGCCTGGATGGAGAGGGGGCCTGGCTCGGATGGAGGGGGGGCCTGGCCTGGACGGAGTGGGGGCCTGGCTCGGATGGAGGGGGGGCCTGGCCTGGACGGAGTGGGGGCCTGGCCTGGATGGAGAGGGGGCCTGGCTCGGATGGAGTTGCCTTCTTGAGGCAGCACCTCCTGTAGAATTCACTGATGGTGGGATGGGGTGGGGGGTGCTCAGCTGCTGGAATCAAGCTGGCCTTCCGAGGCACAGAGCGGGGGCTGGTGGGGGGAAGGGTGGAAGGGATTCAAAAGGCAATGAAGTCCCTGGGACCCAAATCCTCAAAACATTGGAGGAGGTGGGAGAGGTGCCCAAGCAACAAAAAAAAGGAAAGGTTTGCTGTCGAAGTCTGGATTGAATGGATCACACTGGCATTGGGCTGAGAGGTAGGAAAATACTCACTAATTGCCCTTTGATCTCCTGGAAGGAGGCATGAGAGGAGAGGCGAACCAGAAATTATAAGACGCTGGGACCTTTCCCAGAAGGGCTGGAGTTTGGAGAAAGTTACTGAAAATGTTGCGCAGGCCAATCGGCTCCTGTGGGGGAAGAAGAAAAAGAAAAGCAAATAACGTCAACGCGTTGGCAGCTACACCACAAACTGGAACGGCGGGATATCTGAAATGGATGAATCTGCAGGGCAAAGCAGCACAGTTGCCCCAGGTCTCAAAGTGTTCAGAATCAGGATTATTGTCTTTGACACGTGATGGATATTTGTTGTTTTGTGGCAGCGGTACAGTGTAAGACAAAAGAGAACTAAGTTACAATAAATAGTGCAAATGAGTAATAATGCAGATTATGTACCAATGAGACATGTGATGGCAGAGGGGAAGAAACTGCTCCTGAATCATTGAGTATGGGTCTTCAGGCTCCTGTACCTCCTCCCTGATGGTAATAACGAGAAGAGGGCATGTCCTAGGTGGTGAGGGTTTTTGCTATGGATGCTGCCTGTCTGGGGCAGATGTCCTCATTGATGAGGTCATCTTCCCATCCCAGCCCCAGAGACTCTGGGAAGGACGGAGATTTCCCGGAATTCCGGCCAGTAATGGGCATGAATCGGAGGTCACTTCGCACTTGCCTGACTGGGTTATTTCCCAGCCACCCTAGGGAGGGGAGGCTGCTTCCATATCTTCCCCTTTCACGCTTTGTAGAGGCCCCAGTCTATTCAAAGCCTGGTGATCCAATTAGATTGAATATAAGGCCCAGGAAGTGGCCAATTGGTTCATTAAACTGCTCCAAGCCAAACCAGGAAGAGATTCATGTTCAGTGGCTTGTTACCAGTAGGAGAGGGCGAAGAACTCACCGATTTTTCACTAACTACTAATTTATTGTTGCACAGCTGGGAGGCCGTTCTGTCCTGAGACCCTATCCCATCACGCTCTTGCTCACGGGGGGCATTTCACAGTGGCTAATTAACTGGCCGACCGGCGTGTCTTTGGGATGCCGGAAGGAAAACCTTGTGGTTACAGGGAGAGGCACGCCCTTTTTGAGCGTTCCGTTGCCGTAGCAGTAGCTATGGCTGGCCGTGTACCCACAATCCTCTGCGAAGCAGAAAGCGCCCTACACCTCACGCTATAAGATGGCCCGTGCTCTTCTTGGCCTCAGATTTGTTCTCCGAGGACAAATCTATACCCTAAGATGCAGAACAAGAGGTGAGGTTGGAAGCGACTTGGCATAAAAGGTGAAAAAATGCTACGGCAGGGAACACAATGTCATGGATGCTTCATGGCCGGCGTGAATTTGGTGCGCCGAAGGTCTGGTTTCGCTGCAGAATGACTAAAATTTGCAATTCATAATCATTATCTGAGAGGGGTGTGGAAGTAGAAATAAACAAAAGTTAGAACCGTCGAAGATCTGAAATTACTGCATTCATTGGGGCTGCAATGTGCCCCAAACGCTGCCGTGGGGAAGTTCCTCGGAACAGCCAAGCGGAGTGAGGAAAGGGACGAGCTGAAAGAAATAAAGGTAACCAGAAGTGCGGCAATGGCAGCAATGGCGACCTGACAACCCACAGTCCTTCGCGCAGCAGAAAGTGCTCTGAACTGTACATTGAGCAGCACTGGGGTCACAGATCATGTACAAATGCTGGTGTTATAGTGAGACGGAGGACCCGTTGAGGATTTGCGCCGTGCGGGGGATTTTGTAAAATGAGAAAACATTTATCACGGTGCAGCACGATTATTGGAAACTGCATCTGTCTCAGCCCAAACTTTCACGTCCTCATAAATGAGTGAGCATTTATAAAGGAAGGAGCCTTTACAGCCTCCAAGGAGAAGACGCTGTTTCACCAGGATTTTTCGAGGAGGAAGAAATGGAGCGCAGGAGCGCAATCGGCTGCAAGGATCTATCAGTGACCTAGTAATGGACCGAACGGCCTCTTCCGCGCTAAACCGTGATTAAAACCCCCGAGGTCTACCCTCTGGGGCAGAGCAAACAGAATACTGCAGGAACTCAGTAAAATATGAAGGAGGATAAACAGTCGACATTTCGGGCCGAGACCCTTCATCTGGAATGGAAGGGAAGGGGGCCAAAGCCGGAATAAGAAGGTGGAAGGCGGGGTTTTAGATG